>NW_024040377.1:0-6111 GCF_014851395.1 Micropterus salmoides
TCCTTGCATATGTCCCTGGAGAATCAAGATGTTGTAGGATGTAATGCAGTCCCATGATGACTGTATCATCCACTGACCTGTTAGCCCTGTAGGCAAAATGCAGGAGGTCCAGCAAGTGGCCTGTAATGTCCTTCAGGTGGGACAACACCAGTCTTTCAAAGGCCTTCATGACTACAGATGTCAGGTCGACAGGCCTGTAGGCATTTAATCCAGAGATGTAGTGTTTTTGGTGGACCGGGATGATTGTGGAGAGTTAGAAGCAGGTCCAGTGATCTGTTGAAGATCTGTTGAAGATGGGGGCCAGCTGGTCTGCGCAGATTTTCGAGCAAGGTGGTGACACACTGGGCCAGGAGCTTTCTTGATCTTCGGCCTCTAGAAGAGCTGGCAAACATCCTCTTCACATATCATGAGTGCAGGTGAGGGGTCAGAGAGGGGAGTTGACATCGTGGCAGTGGGGGAAGTTGGAGTTGGAGTGGGTGGGATGTGTGACTGTGGGGTTCTCAAACCTACAGTAAAGTCGTTGAGTACCAGCAGTGTTGGGATATGGTCTCCTGTAGTTTGTGAGTATCCGCAGGCCTTTCCACACTGACGCAAACTGATGTGGGATGTCACAGTGTCAGTTTGTCAAGGTCAGTGGCTACAACCTCAAAAACACTCCAGTCAGTACAGTCAAAGCAGGCCTGTAAATCTAGCTTTGATTCGTCGGTCCATCTTTTCACCCTCTTTACAACAGATTTCAATTTCTGCCTGTATGTTAGGATCAAATGAACCAGACAGTGATCAGAGTCCCAGGGCTGCACGGGGAACAGAGCGATAGGCGTCCTTTAATGTTGTGTAGCAGTGGTCCAGTGTGTTAATATGCTGTCTGTACTTTGGAAGTTCATGGCTGAGGTTTGCTCTGTTGAAGTCCCTGAGAACAATGAGCAGGGACTCTGGATGTTTTTTTCTCCACGTTAGTTATCTGGTCGGCCAGGTGTAGTAATTCCTCACTAACACAGGCCTGAGGTGGAATGTAAACAGAGACCAGAATAAATGAGGAAAACTCCCGCGGTGAATAAAAAGGTTTACAGTTTATGAATAATGTCTCTAAGAGAGGACTGCATGATTTGTTCAACACTGACATCTGTGCACGAACCTTCGTTTATGTAGAGAAAGAGTACACCTCCCCTTTTTTTTTTTCTTGTGAGCTTTGTTACGCGATCCGCATGGAAGAGATTAAATCCCGGTAGGTGAAGTGGGCTGTCCGGGATGTGTTCGGTGAGCCAGGATTCGGTAAAACGGAGGGCAGCAGATCTGCATAAGTCTGCATAAGAGTTAATTCTGTTGAGGAGCCGCAGTTCATCCATTTTGTTGGCCATTCGCTAGTGCGCTGGCACATTTCCCCCTTTGCGTCTTCGGTATATCCCATACAGAGCGGCTGCTCCTCTAACTAATAACTCAGAGAAAGTTCCAAGTTTGATAAAGAACGGTGGAATAGTGTGAGCTGTTTAAAGTCCAATGTCTAAGAGCTCTTCTCTGGTAAATGTTACCAGAGAAGGATGGCAGCCGATAGCCAAAAAGGTAAATGAAGAACGGAGAATGAGGGAGAGAGGCGTTCTTTCCACAGCTGTAAGTAGCTACTGCCATTATTGTATCACAGTCTAAGATGCAAAGAACATTTTACGTTGTAAACTTCGTGCGACCTGCAAGAAGCTTTCAACCGCAAACAATTCTAGATTTAATTTATTGAAGAATCTGCTGAAGCAGCACAGCAACTGAAACTTATAGAAATAAACTCCGGCAGCCACTGCCAGTGATGCTTGGACTCATGGCGAGAGATTGGTAGGCTAAGCAATGTTTTATAAAATGACTTAATATTGCTCTTATAGCCTAAATACATGTGCAGAAAAACAGTAGCCTAGTTCAAAAGTAGGGATTAAGCCTACTTGCTTTTTTTAATCTTAGCCAGTGGTGTCGAGAAATTTTTGGCCTATAGCCTATTTTTTCCGATAAACCATACTCCTTGCTGCTGTTATGGATATGGCGCACACACGCCCGCTATCAGAGTTGAAGTGTCATGAACTTTTTCCTACAGTTTATCAATAGACAAGAGACTGATCTGGCTGTTCGATCAGTTAGGACTTAAACAGGGAACGACCTTTGCTGCTGTCTCTTATTCATTTAAAATATCTATCTATTATCTATCTATCTATATATCTATCTATTAACTTCAACTGTAGTAATTTGAAAGTAATTAGTTATATTATTTAGTTAGTAGTATTATTTAGACCCCCCCCCCCACACCACACACACACCATGATCAACTGGTGGCGGCTCTACTACAGCATATGGATGGTAAAGCAGGACCTGTGACAATAACTTATAACTATAACTTGCAGACTAGGTTAATTGGTGACCCTAAATTGTCCTTAGGTGTGAGCGTGAGTGGTTGTCTTATGTGTGGCCCTGCAATGGACTGGCGACCTGTCCAGGGTGTACCCCGCCTTTCACCCGATGTCAGCTGGGACTGCAACCCTGTATGCAGGATAAGCGGTTGACGATGGATGGATGGATAATAATAATAATGTTTTTTCCCCTAAATTTCAACAGCTAAATGTGCAACATGCAATATGAAATAATATTTTGTCCTTTGCCGATCACATGGTGTTAGCTCAGCTCGTGCCGTCGCACCTAGTCGGCTGAGCGCTGCACCGATTTGGTTGAGCAGATGTTGACAATGCGGTTTGTGTGTTTTAGGAACACACACTGTCCGTGAGCTAGCAACTGCTTGTGGAGGAAACGAAACCAACCGAAGCAGCGAGAGATCGTTTCCGTCCCCGTATGCTGAAACAGATGTGGCCTCAGCTGTTTCTCTCAGGGTATAGCGGCAAGCTTAGCTGCGCTGTGTCTGTTTATGTAGCACGGTTGCACTGCCAGTGAGCGCACAGGGAATGCAAAGTTAGAGCAGACTGCTGCATTATGAGCAGGCGCGCACAGGTGTACTCCTGGACCTGGGCAAAGAGGAATTTTGAGATGTAGTGACTCCATCCATGAAGGTGGTGAATTCAGTGAGCAGTTCTCCATATGCTGAAGAAAAAAGAATGCTGAGGCAGTAGGGACACTGCTATTTAAGTCACGCACATATCGGTAGCAACATCTTATGGTCGGCTACGTGCACAATAAATTTCATTGGGCACGTGTGTGAGATTTGAGGAGGTAGTACCCACAGAGTCCAGTAGAGCGCGGAGCTTGTGTGAGATAGAATGTCAGAGACTAGCTAACATTAAGCATTAAGCAGGTAAAGAACCAGATATTTTTCAGGAGTTGGTGGAGATCAAAACAGTGCTAAAAGTGAGTAAATATAGTTGGTAAGATGAGGAGTATATGTTTTAAATCTTACAATATTTAGCAGTACTGTAATGCAATAACATCCATGAAGGTATCTAATCCAAGAGCATTATAAATATTAGAATTCATCCTAAGCAACCAGTTATTAGTGGAATTACACCAAGCAGGCTTCACTGTTTCTAGGCTCTTTAAATCACTAATTTGTTTGTGTGAGAGGTGTAATGGGTCATCAGCATGCATAATAAGAGTTTGTGTGTATAAACTTAAGAGGTTAAATTTTATCACACGTGTTCTGCACATTGTCAGGAAACATGTAGATTTATGGTGTGTGTGTGTGAGTTGCATCTTGTTTTTGTCTGAGTTTGCACGCACCTGTAATTCATCATGTAACTATGAACCGTTGAATCATTAGCCTAATGTTCTCATATATTAATTTGCCCCACACTCTGAACACTGTAATGGATTAAAAGTGTTTAGCTTTACTACAAGCTTTCCTTTATGTCTTAAGAGAATTAAAAAAGGAAATGAGTGATTTCTCTTTATTACATTCTTATTCATGAATGTGTTACTTCTTTATATAGCATAAACTTTGTGTCCTGTGAAAACCACATATCTCCAAAACAGGAGTCACCAGTTAACCTAGCCTGCATGTCTTTGGATGGTGGGAGGAAGCCGGAGCACCTGGAGAGAACCCACGCAGACACGGGGAAACATGCAAACTCCACACAGAAAGGCCGGGGTAGCCGGGGTTTGAATCCACTACCTTCTTGCTACGAGTCCTTGGTTAAAATCTCTATGAACCCTGATACCAGTACCTCTACTAAAAATACTCTTGGGTAAGCACTATACTGTAATTGTGCTGTATACATATTTATACAAATTGTATTTCGATGCTTTGGCAACATAGTTCGTGAACCTTTCATGCCAATGACTTTTTTTAAACTGATATAGATATTTTCAAATATGTATCCTTTATATTGCTACTTTACCATCCTTCATCACTCTTCTACCAGAAGTACGTTGTGGAGAAAGTAGGTAAAGGATAAGTAGAAAAGTGAAGTGAGAGAATAAGAAGATTCTTTAAACATTCATCAAATTCTAAACCACTACAGATGAAGTGGCCTATGATGTCTGAGCATATTTACATATCAAAGTCCCGGCTGTTTCTGGCTTACAAAGTGCAGTTGTGAGATGGCATTTTAACAGCAGCAGGACACTTTGATGTAGACGATGCTGATGGAAATTTTTATTAAGAATGCAGTAGGATTCTTCTTTGTGCGAGCAGTATTTCAGAGAAAATTTCACATTCGTATTTTAATTACATGCTGTACATGCATGGACTGTAATATGGGCTCTCGATTTGTATGACATCAACAGGGCTCATTTTTTGGGAAGCAGAACTCTGTAATCTGCATGAATAAGTACTTTTAAAAGAGGGAAGAATTGGTTGATTATGTCACGCCCAGACCTGCAGTTAGGTTATGTGTTCAGTTTTGTCTGCTACCACTTCCT
The DNA here is from genome assembly GCF_014851395.1 of Micropterus salmoides. Classification (NCBI taxonomy): domain Eukaryota; kingdom Metazoa; phylum Chordata; class Actinopteri; order Centrarchiformes; family Centrarchidae; genus Micropterus; species Micropterus salmoides. The sequence continues at coordinate 4,840 of NW_024040377.1, forward strand.
GTTGTACTTCAGTGACTCATTTTGTGTCTTGTTTCAGGTCTTCGTCTGCCTTCCCTCCTGTGTGATTACCAGTCCCTGCCCTAATATGCTGTCTTTTGAGTCGTGCCCTGAGTCCATTACCCCAGTGTGAGCCTTGATAGATTAATAATGAACACACCTAATAGTTGATGACTGACATCTGCAAAGTGAACAGAATACCTTTCAAACAAACAATTGTTCTTTATGCATCCAGTGCACCTTCTTCAGCTCCTGTACTACTTGTGGAAAGTCACAGTTATTACATTTTTTGAAGTCATCTACAAATCATAAATACTAATTAACAGTGGCAAAGGGAAAAGCTACTTCCATATGACAAAAGGCACATAATATATAGGACATGATTTCATCTTCTCTTTCAGAACAGTAACATGTTTTCTGTGTCTACCCAGCTGTCTGGAACGTCCCTTCTTCTTGCCTTTCGCTGTTTTGCTGTAGTTGCTTTAAATACCCTATGTGCCCATAGATCTTTGACTGGGGTCCTGAAAACCTTAACGCAGTGAGATAAAAACATCAATGTCAGTCTTTGGGGAACAAAGCCATTAAAATGTAGGGAAAGCAAAAATTAAACATTTCACAATGAAGTTTTTGGAAGGCTAATGTGAACTGATTGTTGTATTACTATTACATACTAATTAATAATTGTCCTTTTTTAGTTTTTTTGTTCCATGCAGTGCAAAAAAGCCATGAGCATACATTCTGTTTTGATAGGGTGGTTTCATTGTGCAAAAGGAAACATCCATTTCTCTTCTTTACTGAAACAAAATATGGCTTTATGTTCCAAAAGTCTCTTTGCAACTTTACTGATGGGATTCTTGGCATACAGTATCTCACAAATGTCTTTACAATTTGCTGCTAGGTCTCAAAGGAAATGCAGATACAGTATGCCATTGAGAGAAATGTCTCGAGTCATGTTTCAAGATTTGAACATTACACATAAAAAGAATTTACTGTGTATGCTTACATTTTCTACAAAATATCTTGAAAGTTGTTTAGCATAGTCAATGTAAGCACCACGATTCGTCTCACATGAATCCAAAAGGATGGACACAGCTTCTGTTAGGCAGGGGAAACGTTCATATAGATTCCTGTGCAACACCTTTTTTAAAACAACAGGCCCAGTGTATAGAAGGAATTGCCTAAGCTCTGTGGTTTTTCAACAATCTAATTCTGCTAGGGGTCTTGGTTGGCGAGCAAGTTTACTTGGCAGCTTCAGCGATAAAGACACAAGTTGAA
>NW_024040378.1:0-29495 GCF_014851395.1 Micropterus salmoides
AGACTACTATTTGTCCTCTTTTTGTGTGTTTGTGTTTTCACTCACATTTAAAGACCAATAAACTACAAGGATGAAAGAGATGTTTGTTTTGTTTTTAACCTATTCTAATGCAAGAAACATATTTTAATTGTTTTAACACCCTTTAAAGATAAGCATGGCAGATGGATATTAGGCTGTGGAGTTGATGAGTGGCCAACGGAGGATGTTTGCTCTCATTGATAAAATAAAGATTTAGGAGATTGTTTAAAGAACCAAGGTAGTTGAACAGTCACGTTATATTTTTGTTATTATATATTTGTTTATTATATATATTTGTTTTTTGTCCATGTGTACTAGTACTACTTTCTCCTCTTCACTAGCAAGGACCACGCCACAACAATGTGTGATTTGGAGGTACATGCAAATATGGAATGCATGGATTATAGAGGATGGATTAATGCATGTTGAGGGGAAGGGTGATGGGGAAGATGGATGTCGTCTGGCTGGTCTGAGAGGGTGTACAGAAGACCAGGCAGAGAGACTCAGTGTGGGGGTTCCGTCTCGGAAGTGTTTTCGCCTGAGCTTATTTCAAGCCCCCCAGACGGTACCTAGATGGCACATGAGAGCTGTGCCCTGATTGAATAGGAAGGGATGAGGGGATGAAGGGATGGGGATGAAGGGATGAGGAGAGCAGGGATGATGGTATGAGGGATGAAGGGAAGACAGGATGGGGGGGGGGGGGGTTGAGCGATCTGAAACAAGCGTGCTGTTAAGCGTGTGCTGTTGAGCGTAGATCATTGTCTGACTTGCGTCTGAAACAAGCAGGGCAGGCTGAGCGGAGCAGTATATGTTATCTTGACAGGTTATTGGAGGTGTGGTTGTGGCGTGGCCCCGCTTACGAACCTAAGTTAACAAATTAACTTAATTTTATAAAATGCATCCTCACATCAACATTTTGTATGTTTATCACAAATTTATTAGAATGTATCTCTTCATTATGATGTAAAGAGACACACACCTCACTTGAATGCTTGGCGAACCTCTCACAATTAGCAAGGTCAAGGGACACCGCTCTCTTTAAATGGAGAGAATGTGGACAGTTTCTTGAATTAAAAAAGCGAAAAATGTCATGTGGACTTTTATGCAGTTTCTTATCTGCATATTGATCCACTGTTTCTTCACTCCTTCTTTTCACGCTCACAGAGTTGTGTGAGCATATGCTTTTCAGATACACACACTCTCTCACACAAAACTTTCTCCTGTCTTCTGCAGAGGCTATTAACCTGCCTGCTTTCTGCAGTATCTCTGTAATTTGGCCGTCAGTTATTAAAATTCTACCTGCTGGCACGTGGCGAGAGAAAAGGTCCTTGGCAGTCATTCTGGACCCCGAAAGGACTGACTGCTAACACACACTTGCTAATGTAAGTGTGACATCCTAGGTACTGCAGGTTTGACACTGGGCCCAGCACACTGAGTGGATAATTGCATATGTGATGAGAGGGTGGATGAAAAGGAAGGGCTGGCGTTTGCTTAACAGTATGAATGTTATAAAAATTGGCCACACACAATTGTTTCTACAGTTGTGTTACTGTAGATGGGGACAGACAGTGATTTTATGTATTGTATATACCTTACAGTAATGGAGCCATGATATTTAAACAAAGACACACAATGTCATTGATACAGCGCACCTGAAACCAGGCTGGGCAAATAGCAGAGACGCTATGCTGTAAATATGTACATCTGCAGGTTTATATGACTGCACCTGCATTCCTTTCATACAGGTGACACTGGTTAGTAGGAGGAGAGCTGATGTCATAATTACCAAAAAGCTCTGGCTTTTTTTCACAGCTTGCTGAACACAAATCTGTATCAATAATTTGTGTTTATTATTGCGAGGATGGACAGACAGAATTTGCACATATACATGTGAAAGAATAAGTGAAAAATACAGCAGAAACCTTATATTGTTGAGTGTGTGTGTGTGTGTGTGTGTGTGTGTGCAGGGCTGGACTGATAATCTGGCCCACCGGGCAAATGCCAACACACCTTTGGGGCCGGTGTAACGTAAATTATTTATTTATATATAACTGTTTTTAAAAAATGGGCCAACGATCGGCCCATAAACCATGGAAGTGCGGCCCATTGGGTAATTTTCTATACTGACATTGGGCTGGCCCAGTCACATCTCTTACTAGCCCCAACCCCCTCTGCTCTCAGTATCTTGCACTGCGGGCCCAAAAAAACCCATTCTTCACACGCTGCCGCCAAATGCGCGGAAACAACTGATATGTTTGCTGCCGGGGTAGTGCTACAACATCAGCTGCAGTACCCTGCGTAGAGCAGGCACAGGCACTTGAAGGAGTAAAAGAGCTGTGGTGGCCATTACCAGGCAGAGGAGGAGGCATGTGAGAAACAGAGTGACAAAGTGATAGGGCCGAGGGAGAGAGAGAGCAGGAGGAGAGTGGAGGTGGGTAAGGAAGCGGTAAGGATGGAGTAGCTCAACCTGTAGGGAGGGAGCAAGGAGGGAGGGTCATTTACAGTGGGAACGCTGGGGACATGCAGCCACCACTTTTTGAAAGCATTTGTTAAAAATGTTCTGAAAATCAAGAAATGTTGATTAACTAATAAAAATGCTATGAGAAAGGCTTATTTGCACAGTAAGAAAACCTGCTATGCAATGTAAAAATCAGCGTTGTCCAAAGAAAGTAGCCTAACTTAAGCAAAAAATTATAATAAGCTACTAATTACTGCATTATGCTTTATTATATTTTTATATTGTGAATTGTCACCTGCCACCTGAATTTTGTGCTTCCCTTTATAAAAATAAAGACATTTACACCAATTGGTGCAGAAAATGTCTCTAGAATGCAGGAAAATAAGTGTTTAAAGTGGCATTATGTAGTTTCCAGTGGCCACTAGCGGTGCGTACACGTGTTTGCTTGAACTCATGAGTGAGCATAACCCGAAACACAATCACTTCCATACAGAAATCCTGCAATAAACGCAGGAACACCAGCATGCAGGCTGTGGCTTTTCACTCAGACATGTTAAGGCTCTGTTACTTCAACGTTCCCATTCCCGTACCTTTCATTCAGCGCAGCGAGACACCGGCATATTGGCACAGTACTCCCGAAAAAAGGCAAAGTGAGAGCGGCTATAGAGAGACAGGGAGCCAGCTTCACACAACATGGTGGAAACTCAGGTAAACCCCCACTGCAAAGTTACAGTAATATTTTTATCAGCTTGATGTTGAACTAATCCATGCTCGTTACCTGATAAAGTTACACTGCATTTAGCCAACGTGCTACATCGTTAGCTCGCCTGCTGCTTTCAGTAACTGCCTTTACTATGTGTGTATCTGTCACCGGAGGCTCAGCAATTTCAGCAAAGCTACATGTTTTGGATGATAATGAAACTGTTAGTGAGCTGGACTGAATGTGAGGTGGAGAAGCTGTGTACCTGAGTATCTGCAAAAGGCAATAAATCTGAATTGAATGTTACGAAGCAAACAGCGGCGGGTCCGAGCTAATGTAGTGTTACCTGGCTGCTCGTGGCTGCATCATTATGGGATAGCAAACAAATCGCTCCACATTAGCTTTTCTTGCAGGCTTTGACACTTTGACATAACAGTGGTACAGAGGAAAGTAACATGGGTTGCATTAGTTGGTGAAGTAATGTGAAAGCGATATAACTTTGCACCGGACAACATTAGCAACTGCTCGGTGTTAACTTGAGCCAACTGAAGCACAAAATCAAAATATATTTTACATGCTTTGTAGTAATGTTAGCTTACCTGTCCAATAGGATGAAAGCCAACTCTGGGTCTGTTTTTATACCCAAAACAAAGCGGAGGTTTCTCCATGATTCAAAAGCCCTGCCGATGTTGATCCATGTTTTCGTCCGAAGTCGATCCGATTCACGTTTGGCCTGACGAGCTTCAGCAGATAAAACTTTTTTTGTTTTTTATCCTTATGTGGAATTTGTGTTGGAGTCTGTGTTGTGCTGGAGCAGGTCGTTTCTTAGTGTTAGCAGACTGCATGTCCTAAGTTGCAGTGTCGTCGCTGCAGAGTGCAAAGTCAGTAGACAAAGTGAGAGGCTCGGGAGCGTGCATGCAGGTGTCAATCACTGGATTTCGTGGAAAATCCGACCCGGAGCCTTCAAATAGGAATAGGAATACTTGCCTTCAGAGTTCAAGAGAGAGCGAGAGAGAGAGAGAGAGAGAGAGAGAGTGCAGGAGAGGAACAGAGAGAAAAAGAGGGGGATGGAAGGAGAGAGAGAGGGGAGGGAGGCAGCCTACACAATATACACACAGAGGTACAGACAGTAAAGGTGATGTTGCTATAGACTAAATGAAAAATGGTACAGATATTATAGTAGTGTTAATGGTAACAGTCGTAATGTTAATGATTATAATAACAATAATACAATATAACAATAGGACTAGTAACAATAGTCGTTGCAGCAGAGGGTGTCGAGCAGGAACACGGGGGCGACAGGTGACCCGCAGCCACAGATCTAGACTCCACAGCTCTAGAGCCAGAAAACCTGCAGGAAGTGATAGGAGGAGAGACTACCAGAAAGGGGAGAAGTTGTGTTAGTAACATGCAATAATGGGATAAGGTTGCATACAGAGGGAGAGAAAGTAGAGGAGAGAGGAGCTCAGTGCATCATAGGAAATCCCCCGGCAGTCTAGGCCTATAGCAGCATAACTAAGGGATGGTTCAACTACATATAGCCCCTTTAATGCTAAAAATAAAATTTGAAATATTTTTTTTTAAATAGTATATCTATTAAAATACAATCTTGTCTTGTAGTCATGGACACCGATCTTGTGCAAATATCACGTCTCAGTGTTTCATCACACCCCTAATCTGACCCCCTAAATGGATCGATGGTGTATTGGTGAGGGGAGTCCGACCAATTTTGGTGGGCCACCCGGCCAAAAATGCCAGGGCCAATGTTTTTCCCAGTCCAGCCCTGTGTGTGTGTGTTCATTGTGTTTGTATGTCTACAAGATCATGCCAAAAAAAACTAAATATATACATGCATATTGAAAAAGGATGAACATTTCACTCTGTCCTTTCAGGCTAATGCAAAACATACACTCCGCTGCAATGTCTTGCCAAGAACAAAATGTTAATGGTGGAACGTTGGGGGAGGGGGTTTGATTATTTATTTGTATTTCAGCAGGGGAAACCGGAGCTCTGTCACCAGTATGAAGCTGTGAGTCATAAAAGCCTGTTTATTTAGAAACCAGAACTTGCTGCTCGACAGGCCGTTACATCTGGTGGCAATTATATCATTCAGCTCTCCATCCCACATGCTGAATTCAACTCATATGTGGGAATTGCATCACATCAGAGTGTGTGTTTGTATTGTACTGTATACATGTGGGTCGTGTGGTTTGACATGCCTAGCTACATGGAAGAAGTCCCATTTATAAGACATCCTATTTTACATGGTTCTGTCCCTGAAAGATGACTCTTTGACCCTTGATTGGACTGAGAATGTCAACTTGTGTTCTCATCTTAGTCAAGAATTTTTCCATTATTGCTGAACTGAATGAGGAGTGGGTTTCAGAAGATTGGTGATAGTTTCCATCGTGGCTTCTTTTCTTTTGGGGCTCCAGCTCAACAGCTGCTTCCCGCCTTCACTAAAACAGAGCTTGGCCGTTGAGGGAAAACATCTTGTTTCATTTTAGCCGCTCTGTTGTTAAAGGACTTGGAACAATCGCTCTCTCATCTTCTCGCCTCCTCCCCTCACTCCCCTTCTCCTCACCTCAGGTCCTGTCAAACCTCTCTCCGGGGGAGAAATGGAAGGTGTGCGGCTCCTCAGTGAGGTGTGCGTTTTAATGTGTGCTTCTGTGTTTGTGTGTGTCTAAGTGCACTCTTGTCTATTCAGCCGTGTGCGAGCATGTGACTCAGTGTGGGCTCTGTTTAAACCCGCTGTCTCCAAAGCCTTACAAGGCTCCCTGTGTATAATTGGTGACCTATTACTTTCTGCCCATTGCATCTGACAGATATGAATTGGAGACTGCCAAGCAGACATGCTGATTAATGACAACCACAAGTGGTACCTTTTAATTGCCAAGGATGAGATGTCAGGCATTGCCCGAGAGAAAGAGAGTGAGAACAATGAGCATGCACACACTTTTGCACACATCTGTGATTACATGTTTGGAGTGCGTTGTGTCTCTGTCTCTGCACGTACAGGCCCTTTCTGACACTGGGGTGGAGTCATTCTAATTGACCGATGGAGCCAGCTGTTTGTCAATGATGCTACTTTCTCTGTGCATGTTTTCATGTCTGTGAACCCATGGGGAGTGGGGAGGGTTGGGTCTGCAGGGGGATGGCATTAGTAATGTGTATGATTTAGCACACATCTGGTCACATATACTCCACAAGGGAGAGGAGAGTTATATTAGCACACAGCACACACACTTGAACAGATCTACACACTGCTAATTAACCTGGTGCTTCTCACAGCTGCTGGCCCCGACTTTGCTCCTGCCAAGATGGACGTGGGTGGCTCTTCAACCTAAATCAATCTGCACTAATTGCTGGTCTACGCTCCCCTGCGTCTTTACCTTGCTGCCTGTCAGCATCCTATCTACCTGTCTGATCTGACAAGTAACTCCCACATCTTGGAGCCACTGTGATCACGCAGACAACTCAAAGGTCACAGTGTTTTGATTTTGCCACGGTGTGTTGCAGAGCTGGCTGCGTGCTTATCTATGATTTCTTGCAGTTGTGAAGTGTTTGAATGAGGTAATGTGTGGTTAAATTCATGCATCACTTCTTTGTGAATTCTCAACTTGAAGTAGCTGAACTTTTTCTCCCTTTACTGTATGCCTTTACTGTGCAGTCACTTATACCAGGAGTTCATGTTAAGGCTGCTAAAACTGTTCGTTATATTAGGACTGACTCTTAAATAGCACATTAATTCAGTGGTGAAGCTGTTCACTTAGATTTAGAGAATTTGGATTTATGTTTAGGTGAGTCTCCACTTGCAGTTTTCTGCCTCTTTTACAGCTTCTCTGGCTTGCTAACTGTTTCTTGTCACAGATGCCTATGATCAGTTATACTCACTCCATCCACAGCTTGCAAGCCAACTAGGAATGGTCTTGTCATCAATAAGCACGTTGCCAGGAACCATGGGTTGAGAACGGGACCAAGAATGGAGGTGGAGCCAACTGAATTTATATGTAGCTGAGCTACTCACAGCCACCAGAGCCTTAAAAGGGAATAGGTATGAGGAGAAAGTAGCTGTTCTGTGTCATTTCCACAAAAGCAGACATCTGTCTTCTTTTGGCACCTCTCCCCATGCTGACAGAGATCATGAGTTTGTGTTGTGTATAAGCACGAGGGTAACAGTGAGTCTGTCAAACTCAATGGAATTACATGAATGTGACAAGAAAGGAAAGAGAGCTCATAGAAATAACAACAGAAACATGAAAGAAGAGCCGAGGTCATTAAATTGTGAAACAGATTGCCCATAGAAGGCAATTTGTTTCACCACAGAAAGGCCATATAACTCCATATAAGAGATGCATAGAGATGATGTTGAGAATGTTTAAAAATTGCAGAATGAATCCATCAGTAACTTGGGTTTGTTTCACTATTGCTGAGATTTGGTCCTGACCCTCTCGTTAGCTATTAGCATATTAGCCGAAATTTGGCATAGGGGAGGGGGATTATGTGAATGTGAGTAAGGGGGACTCCATGCATCCCTACTCCACCTCTTTCCCTCAGATGGAGCTGTACTTTAAACAGCTGGAGGAGGGTGCCAGAGGGGCTACTGAGGAAAAACACCAAAGAAAGGCGGGGGCGTTGCGGGTCCTTTCACTGGAGCAGTTGCGTGAAACTGTAAATCCGTCAGCTATATTTCAGCGGGTCTGGCAGCGCTAATAGACGCATCTAGTTAATTATTTATTAAGCGTATGATGTGTGTGTGAGCTCAGGGGGAGAAGACGGGGTACTGTGATGGTGTCACACCAGACAGTAAAATGTGTTTGGCAGTTATGAGAGAAAGTGTCAGTGAGTGCCATCCCATAATTCCTGTATTGTACGTGCTGCTGTTTAAGAATGAATGCAGTGTCGAAGTTGTGAGATATGTGTGTGAAGTTACTGAGCATTCCTGAGTGTATGTGTGTGTAAGTTTAAGTGTAAGTGTACCCTCCAGAGTGTCTGCTTCCCACATGGAAAACACTGCCATTCTGGGCTTTTTCTGCCTCATAGACTCACAGCTGCTTTTTCATTTCTCATTTAAGGTGATTTGTCAAAACCGATCCAATGCAATTAAAACCATTTTAATGCTAACTCACGGTCCAGAAGGCCATATGAATAAAAGAGCGGTTGACATTACAAGCGTATGTAAGTACACCTCAATTACTGCACTTAAAAACAATCAGACTCACCTGTACATGTTAAATCCTCTGCAGGAATGCCATTATACATCACAGTGGTTGTGTTTTTGATGTACATGTACTATTAGCTTTGATATGACCATCATATGGATTGTGGGGTGATAGTACCAGTTGTCATCACAGTAATAATTATAATAAAAGTACATTATGTTGATATATTCTTATAGCTCTCTAGCACAAAGGTATTATGGTTAGAAAACATAAACACACCTTATGAAGCTTCCATCTCCACATCTCTTTTGTTGCCATTAGCAGCCTTATAATATAAAGTATTGACCAGCATGGTGCCAGGTCATGCTCTATCTAACCACCCACCTCGAGGCTGTTGCAGTCCCAGAAAGCCTCCTAAATCAAGAGAGCAGCACGTGCTGGGGCCGTCATGGCTATGGCATATACCCTGACTCCAGAGGATGACTGGAAGGCAGAGAAAGACAGACTTCAAACCCAGATGGGCTTTGATACGGACTCTGAACTGGTCCCTTGTCATCTAATAGATGGTGGCAAGAGAGAAATAGGGGAGGGGGAGGAGGTGAAGGAGAGGTAGAACGGAAGGGGAGAGAAGGCCTGGGGAGTTTTTTACTTATATCATGATCAAAGAGAAGCAGAGAGAAAGAGGGGAAGGGAAAAGACAGAGAAACCTTATGCCCTTCAGACACTTTTTCAGCTGGAGCAAAGTTAAGTTAAACTTTACTAAAGACTCACTAAACTTACTTCCAAAAGTCATGTTTTCATTCTTATTTTTCCAGAGTTGAGACAATGACAACAAATAAAAGCAGACCAGACACATTTTACACCCTGGTAATCCTGGTAATGTGAAAATATAAATTTCTCATGCAAAGATATTCAAAGTGCCTTAACAGTCTTTATATTAAAGTAACTATATTAATGGCATTCAGTATTGTATTTAAAATATTTAGACTTTGTGCTATTGTGTGAATGCAGGTGAAATACTTTATTTCTGTACATGAAATGTTCCCAAAGTAGGTATCTCATGTAGCTCTGATGTCAAATTGTGTCTGTGTGTGTCTGTGTGTGTGCTCTGAGTTTCTATGGTTCGTGTTCTGACATCTGTTTTGGGTGAGAGGGCTAAATGGGTCTTGGACGGGCTCAGTGACCAACTGTCTGTCCCAGAGCGCAGAGAACTTGACTCTGTGACTGCTAAATCGGCCCAGCTGAAAAGCTGCCATCCAAGCTGCGCGGTGTGTGTATGTGTGTGTGTGTGTGTGTGTGTTCTTTGTATTCATGATTTTGTGGGGACAAAAACAATTAGTGAGTGACTTATCTCCCATGGGGAACAGTATCTGGTCCCCATAACAATAAACATTTAAGACTGGGCCAGGGTTAGGGATAGAGATGCAGTGGTTATGGTAAGGTTAGGGTTTATGTTTGTAGCCCAAAGATATGAATAAATAAATTGAACTAAAACATATCTTAAACTAATTAAAGCCTTGTCCAACATGGACAAGAAATAGTCCTGCTCCTGCTCAAGCTCCATTACAGCTACGAAATGTAGCTTTAGATGAGATTATTTTGTCAGCGATCTATATCTATCTTCTAAAACTTGTGAGATAGCTCATTTGTTGGTACTGCAGTATGGTAAAGATCTGCAGTTGACAATACAGTAGCTAGACTCAATTTACCCATACAAATGATGAGGTTATGGTAAAAGAAATGTGTATGTATAGCTAACATGCTATATGATACTATAAAGATTTGAATATGAACAAAAAAAGTATATGAAAGCAAGTGAAATAAGAGTGGAAGAACCTAGAATAAAGACTGGTAGAAAGTGGTCTTACTACTAGTAACTAGTGGAATACTTGTTATCTCTCTGCTTGAGTTAACACTTCCTTCTCTCTCGCTACCTCTCTTATTTTCTCTTCTCGTCTGCTCAGTCGTGGTGTCGGGAGAAATGTGAGATCCAGATGTCGAGCCTTCGCTGCAGATGTGCTCTCTTAGAGGCCAAGAAACGCTAATCTGCCTTGCCGTGCTCATACACACACACAGAAGCATGAAAGTGAGCTCACACATTTACATAAGCCCATATTTCCAGAAAGAAAATCACACACGCTCGTAGAGGCAGGATTGTTTGTGGATTTAAAACAATAATAAAAAAAAACAAAGACAAAAGACCTACTTAAATCTCCAGAACAGTGTCGCATATGGACACAAACAAAAAGACTTACAGACACTGCCTTCCTCATGCACCAGGCAGATTTAGAACAAACGCTCTCTGCTGCATTTTATTTATTCACTAACCTCTGACTTCTTATTGGCCAGTTTAAAACGTACACACACACACGCACACACACACGCACACACACACACACACACACACACACACACACACACACACAGACAACAACAAGCCTAATGGATTCAAATATTAATGTTTCCTCTGTTCACTACTTGCATGCCTCGCAGCCCATTATTGTAGAAACAAGCTGCGTTTGAGAGACCTTGACTAGCTTTGTCCAAGGCCTTGATGCTAATGAAATGAGCAGGGCATGGCAGCATTGAACCACTTGCATTAAGGCCATTACAGAGAAATAAACTATGGGAACAACCAGGCACAGGAATCCAATTCCCACTTATGTTCTGTGAACCGTTGTCACTGTAACAAGCAGTGGGCTTATTATGATGAAGTTGACGGTTTGAATATAGACAGAAATAAATGCTGCAGCGGAAAAGGCTTTGAAACAGGCTTTATTCAACTGCAGCACATCCACATGTTTAAAATATTGTAATGGCTTTTAATAAGCTATAAACCTCTTCATGTAACTTATGTTGCTATTAAGGGAGATTAGCAGAATTGAATCAAATACTGTAAAATGGAATAGAATAATGGCTGCAACAGTTATTTTCATGATCAATTAATCTGTCTTTAATTTGTACATTTCATAAAGAAAATCAGAGAATTGTGACAATTTTCCTTCACAAGCTCTCACAGTACAAGGTGATGTCTTAAAATTACTTGTTTTGTCAGAACAGTAAATATTCAGTTTATAATGAAATGAAATAGAGAAAAGCAGCAAATCACCACATTGGAGAAATTGGAGATGTTTGGCTGAATGACTTATGCAAGTTAACTACTACCCAAATTGTTGACACTAAAATTTTAGTCAGTTAATTAATTGACTGATCATTTCAGCATTAAATAGAATAAAATTATATTTAAGATAGCGTTTACCATACCCTGCAGGACGTTTTCAGGTTCCTACTGCATGACTACTACCATAAAAACATTTCAAAAACATTTTGAGTCATAGGTATCATTTACACTGGGGACAATGAGGACATGTCCCCATCACTTTTTTAAAATCATTTGCTAAAAATGTTCTGCCAACCAACCTTGAGAAAGGTTTATTTGCACAAAAGAAAACATGCAATGCAATGTAAATACAGAAAAAATAAATGTGCAGTGCCAAAATAAAGTAACTTAAGCTAAAAAGCAAGCTTCTGATTATTGCATTACATTGAATTATATTTCTATATTTTGAATCACCACCTGAATTGAAACACCCCTTAACTGAGCCTTTATGTCCCCAATTTTCACCACAAAGTGATGCCCTTGTTGTGAGTTAATCTGTTTTCTGTTTGGCCTTTTAGTCACATTGTGCTGATTGTTATATATATATATATATATATATATATATATATATATATATATATATATATATGTATTATTTATATATTATATCACTTAATTATTACCTCTTTATTATCACACTGTATCCCCACTATGTTATTGCCGAGCTGTAATGTAAAGTGCTACCTCAATTCCTTAAAATGTTTTCATGAAGGACCGTGTCACAAGGCTGCGCCTCGAACCTTGTCTTTGTCTTGATCATTGACCAAATTAGACTGTGGACCAATAGGAAATTTCATGTGTTTAGACAATCCCTACCGAGGGAGAACACATTTTTATGTTAACAACTTGTACAGTTTTCAACACATAAAACAAAACTGTTTGCCACATCTGTACTTCTTGCACGTTTTTTGTTTATTGATAACGGGCAGCTATGTTTGGGGTCCGACATGCATGGCATATTTGTAGTTATCATCCAATAGCATGCTTGGTAATGTAAGGGAAAGAAATAGCATGCCAAAGCAAGTTAAATGATGGTTAAATGCCTTAATCCCACAAAGGTCTTGGTTTGTTTTATTACAGTTTCAAATGTACAACCACATTTTACTTAATCAACAACGGCTGCCCCAAAACGAACCAACCACAGGATACTGTTGCATAATACAGTATGTGACTTTAGCATTATTAGCTAAATCTAAACCATTAATAAATCCATCTGCTGATCGTGAAATCTGTTCAGGAAGCAGTCTCATTTGGTAACCACGTATGTGGGTCTTTGCATTTTCTCTGATTAATAGGTCAAAATGTGTTAAAAATGCTGTGCTTGTACTCCTTGTACTTTGTCAGTTCATACAGTCCATTAATAAGTGTGTGACAGGGATCCCACAATAACAACCCCGAAATCAGCACTGTAAAAGAACACCATTTTTCAAAGTCATTATTCATAACATGTGGTAATAATGCTTATAAGAAATTATGTCTTCATGAGATCTTTGTGACACCAAAGAACAGAAATATACAAATCAGGAGCATTAAAGTGCTGCATAAACTGTCACTGTCAAAATCACTGGAATTTAAATGCCCAACGTGGGTCCTGATGATGCATGATGACAAGCTCCATAACTGTCAATTAGTTACCCGTCAGTCTGTATAACTTCACGTTTACTCCTTTTAGTTCATTTGTAAAATGTCAGTGTGAACATAAACCAGACCAGAACTAAAATGCAACAATGTACATTTTTTTCTCTTGATCTGGACAAGATGAACTACAGGTGTGAAAGCAGCTTATAGCCTGTCTGCTGTATTTCGGTTTCCCTTACTGTTTTTTGTAACAGGGGCACAATTGAAGTCCTCACCCCTTCTGCAATGAGCAATCAGCTCCGTGCCTGATTTGGGTATTTAAAAATCACATTCCCTAAACATAACAGTCTCCCTATTTGTTATTCAGCTTCATATACACAAAATATTTAAGTATTTTAGTGGTAGTCTTCATTGTCATCCTTACTTTTTGATGTGAGAATTTACATATTCTGTCACAACATTACAGATGTCCTCAAAAGTTTCTTTGTGAGCTTTTCACATAATAAATATATATAATATATCTGATTTCACAAATTTGAGGTCTCTTGTATTGCTTGGGAACTTCACCTGTCGGTCTTTAGTTAAAATGATGAACAACGTCATAAAAACGAGACACACACTAAACTGCTTCTGTACCCATCATGGTTTGCCAGCAAACATTACATAAAGAAATAGGGTGCATGTAGTTGAGAAAAATTGACCCGTCATTCCTTTCACAGACACGGGATGGGAACATTTATCATTTCATGTTTCTACGGAAAGATCCGGACACTAGAGAGTCCTCTTGCTGAATAGGCCATATGATGATTCAGCTTGGAAACTTCTATTCCAGTCTCCTCAGATTAGCAATTTAAAACCCCAGTTGTACTCTTGCACCCTTGTCCAGTTAAAGGGCTCAATTTGAAGAGTTGAGACATGACCTATTTGATATATCACATCACTGAATTCCCACCCACCTGTTTCTGTCACAGAGTGCTCACCTAGCTGCAGCTGAAACTACTGAGATGAAGAGAAGCATTTCTCATTCACATTACTTCTTAAATCCCATGAAGAGTGCAGTAAAAGTTTGGGTGTAAATTTTTACACACCTGCTGCTTTTCTCCACAGGTGATGAGACAGAATGCGTGATACGTGGGACCTACTGAAGAAAAACATGCAAGCATTACTACCCCTTATTTCTGGCACACGAGTACTAGGCCGAATTTTTAATTTTAATAAAGTGGTTGATCTGTGATTAAGATAACAGTAGTAACAGAAGATAACAGAAAAAATAGGTAGGAATAATGGTGGTAGTATAACTTCTGCTTCTGAGGTGCAGAATGTCGTCTGTGACAACTCAGTAGTTTCGGGGACCATACACAGTATATAGGGAAAGCACTGCATCTCCAAACTTAAAGCTATAGATAATGGGCCGAGTATTGAGCTAAAATAATTGTAGTGTCACTAATCTGATTTCTGCAATTACAAATGAGGTAGGTTCTACAGTCACACCACTGACTTTTACACATCCAAACAAGCACAACACCTGCTTTGAATTAAAATTTGAAACTTAAAAAATACATATATGTGAAAAATAAAACAAACTACCCAATGTAAGGTTATATTAATTATGAGAAATAGAGGCAGGCCACTTCAACTTCACTTCACCTGTAGGCTGCATGACGCTAGCTAGCAAGTGTAACATATTGCCTTTACTTGTGTTGTAGTCAAGACCCCCCAAATCGAGACCAAGTCAAGACCAAGACCGAGGGAGGGCAAGACCAAGACAAGACCAAGACTTTTAAGGGCTGAGACCGAGTCAAGACCAAGACCAGTTCCCCACATTACATGACACACAATAAAATGTGGAACAAGATCATAGGTACTTCTCAAATTGATCTGAAAGATCCCCATTCCCATTAAAACATCTAATAGCTGAAATCAACGTAAGAATCTTTATTCAACACTCCTTTTCCATGCTTACCATCCCGGTTAGGAGAGACAGTCGTTAACGGTAACAACACATTTTTAATTAGGGTTATTGGTTGCATTGGAAGCAGTACGTTTTACATCCAATCAAAGTAGGGATGTTAACAAATAAGACAATGCAAAAGCAATTAATTGATATTCCCAAAGTTATGGTCTTGACTGGTCTTGAAATAAAATCCGAGATGAGACCAAGACCATCAAAAAGGGGTCTTAAGACCGGTCTCGAGTACAACAACACTAGCCTTTACACAAAAGGTGGCCAAACATTTGAACAAAGTTTTGTATAAAACATAGCAAACATAAGCATAGCTAACATTTTGCAATAATTATAGTATTAATAACATTAATACTTAATGCAACTAAATCTGATAGGTTAATGATATCCCTCCATTAGTATCTTAACCTGCCATTGGTTGGATTGACATAGTAGTCCGCTGCGTTTGCCGGCATTTTTAACAAACTTTAGACTATGATTTTAGACAAAAAGTGCAAGAATTTCATACGGCAACAAACAGCTAAAATTATCTTTACAATTTTATAAACCCTAGTTGTCCATCAATGGGGATCATAATTTTCTAAAACTACAGCAGATACGTGGCCTTGGCCCACCACCTAAATGTCCTGATCTGTGGCTCACTCACTGGCTACTCTGACAGGAAACATTTAGTGCAAATGAGCCTAAGGCTGTGTTTTTCATCCAGCACTGAGACCCATGGGAATAAGTAAATGATTTGCAGCCCTTTTTGGTTAAACAGCATAACATACAGTTATTGTGCATTCTTAATAGCCTTGAAAAATTTTTCACTTCTTATCCCTGTTTCAAACCCTGTTTGCTTTTCTGTAGGACCTATGTTCCTTTTCATTTGTTGTTTGCCCCAATCATGACTTAATTAATTTAGGTACAACATTTACAGATTTATTCATAAAATTACATATCTTTTCAATGCTTCCTTTCACTACAATATCCCAAGCCGGGGCCCTTTGAAACCATCCAACCTCTGGAGTCCAATAATAGATCTTTTGATTTAATGCAGGGTCATGCAACTCCTTATAGCTAATAACTAAAACACTGCCAAAGAGGACTTGTTTACTTTTAGAGCTACTTATTTATCTTAGCTAATTTTACAGGGAGTGAGAGGGTCACACTGGAAAACTACATATTGTGAAATGGTTAGAACAAGATATCATGGCATTGCAATGCGTCATACATATATCGTGCAAGGTGAATCCAGAAGCTCAGTCTAGAAGCACTGTATTCACAACGGGTAGTATACCTTGAATAATAACTTATGCTGCAGTTAGAAGGGCTTTAATATAAAGCAAGTTTTTCCCCATGGAGAATTTCTTTTTAACTTAATCATTGCTGCTTGAAAACCTATGAGTCAGATCTCCATTGAATTGTTTATGTCTAAGAAAAAGCTGAGTCTATTTATTACATCTATTGAATCCATTTATTTCTCTCATTCTGGTTGGATTGCTACAGATAACGGCTCACTATTCATTCTGTTGGTGCGGTGTTTGGAGTGCTGCCTGTTGGCTTGCATCAGTGCCCTCCTGTTTGTTTTCTCCACAGATGAGTCAACTGATTGGCAGTCAGACGGCACACTAGATGATAGTGCTAAACCTTGGCCCAGGCTAGCTGTTCAATTATTCAAAGAAAGAGCAAGAAAGAGAGAGACAGAGAGAGAAAGAGAGGGAGAAAGACAGGTAGAGAAAAAATTAATGAGAAAGCCAGGGAAAAAGAAATGGGGAAAGATGAAAGGGGGTAATTCAAAAGCTGAACATCACCTAATATTGCCAATTGAAAAAGATCCGCTTCTTATTATCACCCACCTTCATTGGTGCAAGCATGGCCTAATGCCTTAATCTAGCTGCAAGTCACTGCCACCCACCACAGTGTGAGACGCACAAACACAATAAAGTAGCACTACCTCTGCCAACACTACGCACACATGCACCAACACACACTCCTAGCACTCCGGCATATGGGTCAGATCTAATCGCAATAATTTCATTTCCCCCCTCATCAGCTCCAAGCCAGATAGACTAAGTCCCATTTGTAACCACTGCAGCACTACTGGAAGAAAATATGACAGATAAGAGGACTCTTGTAATAAGCCGGCTGTGTGGATCTGATAAATGAAGAGAGCTTTTGCCAGTTAGCTGAAGAAATATATTGTGGAATGGAGGAAACCCAAGTGTGGTAGCTTGAGGATTCATAAAAATAAATGGGGAAACAAATTAACTTTGTTGATTAGCGGCAAGATGGAGGAAGCTGCTTGGAAATGACTCGACGCCGCTTGGGAAATCTTGAGTGTGTGCGGCAGCGTTCTGATATCAAGGAGAGAGAAAAAACATAGATGTGTAAGATACAGTAAATCCTCGTAGGCATCTTTTCATCAACATTGAGTCACTCCTCTCTCTTTCAATAACAAATCTCTTTATCTCTCTCACACGCACGCATACACAGTTGAAAAATCCACCCTTTTCAGCTGTTCCTGGTTAAAAAACAGATGTGCAGCATTGCTTGTGAAGGAAAGTGTAATATCTGTTTAGAGCATGTGCCTGCATCATGCCCATATGCTTTTCAGTGGGAGAGGTGGAGTTGCTCAAGCGGAATTTCAAACATAAATAGAACAAAGGATTGTGGGAGGTGGTTAATTGCAGCTGTTTCCATGGCAGGTAAGCTCCGTCGGCAAGGCTGGGATGTTTATTTGTATGCCTTTATTTCTCTACACAGCATGTAAAATTAAGTTTGACATGCTTTGCACGGTTCAAAAATATGCATGAAAAAGTGGTTCTAAAAAAATCAGCAGTGCATGCAAAATTGCCCTGTGCGAAAATTTTAATTGCAGGACTGTTTAAACGGGAAGAATTGGGTTTAAATGTAGAGTTGTTTGAATTTTGTTTTACAGGTCTGAACAATCTCTGGAGAGGCTGTTTGTCTTTCATGACTGAGAGTTTCTAGATATTTTCTGCAGAGCATATTCCAACGTGAACAGGTCAAAAGGAAAGCCGAGGAAGTTTTCCTCGTGTCGGGCTCTCTCTGGAGGAAATGCTCCAGTGCATCTCAGAGAATCATCCATGCGAGACCGAACACATAAACAGTCACCTTGTCAGTCACCTTGTCAATCAGTCAGCCAGTCAGTCAGTAGGCCAGTCCGTCATCCAGCTTACTACTACTCAACCACTTACCCAGCGAACCAATGACTAATTGTTCTCTTTCACTTTTTTCACCCAGCCACCCTCTATTCTCCAAGTTGCCCAACACCAACTGATCAAGTGTCTCCTCCACTTACTAATGCTTGGATGAGTTTGTAGTCAGGACCTCCGTTCTTCCCTCCCCTCACACCTCTAGACATTTGGTCAAACTGTATATTTTCTATATCAGTTTCTGTTCTGATGTAGTGGCACTAATCTTTTTTTGGCCACAGGTGTTGCAGTCTCAATTCAACTAAATCTCCAAAAAATGTAAATAATTGCATAGCTATTGGTGTACAGTGAAGACACAGCTATTAATATCAAGGTGGTGTTTATGGTATAATGCAATAAGAAACTGAAAATGTAAAATATATAATGTATATAAATATATGTATTCATGATGATATTTGGAGTAGTGATTTAGCTTGATGTGAACAGTTAACTTGAAAACGATAAATTTGCTCATAGAATAATGATGTTTGTGAGACTTAATGATTCAAAAGCTCTGCCCTTTAGGGACATTAATCATTCCACAGCTGACATTGGCATATTGACAGACATGTCAATGTTTAGATACATAATTCTCATTACTTAAGAATCAAAGCATACTTACTCAATAGCAAAGCTTAAACACCTGTCCCACCCATCAGCATAAGTGTAACGGCAGACATGTCTGTGTTTTTTATACAATAAACTACCCGAGGTATTTGCATTAATTAAGCCACTTCTTCTCACTGCATATTGATTCTGAATCAAATGAAGAAAACTGAGAACTTGTCTCTTTTCTGCTCTTTTGAAAAAAAAAAAAAACGGGTGCGCTTGTGCGGCCACTGAATTGGCATAATTACATGGGTTTAAATGCAAATTTACAATGTGCTTATTAATTCTATTCTGCTCATTTGAAATGACTGACTGCACTTAATTAAATCAGATTGATTAGACCTTTTCTAGACTTTCCCTTTACAACCACATAATTATGACAAATAGAGCCACTTGACACAAAATCTACAGTGGAGCTTTCTGTTCTATGCTATTCAGGGTCTTTCAAGTCCTGCGTGTGGATCTACCAGTGGGTCACAATAACATGAAATAGGTCACCATATTATCTTGAAGGAACACTGTTTATTTCTCGAGGGATTTACTGTAAGGCCTCTGACCTGTTGTTCATATTTTACCTAACCACACATTAAAATATTACATCAGCCATCGCCTCTGCCCACACACAGCATTTTTACTCAAACACCCCCTTTCCAGTCTCAATCCTCTGGACAAATTGTGCTTGTTCCATTTCATGATGTTCCTCATCAGCACACCCACATATTCTGGAGAAATGGGTGACCACAGTGGTTAATAGATATTTGGTACATGCTGTTGAGTCTTGAGGATGGATAAAATAATGATCATCACAGCTCAGTGTGTCAAAAACTAAGCAGTTTCTTTAACTGGATATGGTTTTCTCATTGTTGCATACAACCGTGGTTACTCTTTTACGGTGTGTCCTTAACGACATTGGCTGTCTGTGCTGATAGTATTTTGTCCCACTTGTATTTCCTACAGTCTAATGAGTTATTAACATACACTTTTTAATATTTTTTTGTGAATGCAGTTGCTCAGCTTGAATATTAATAATTCCAAAACAGGGCTAATGGTGACTTGAAGACAAAGACAAATAGGAATAATAATTAAAGGGGGGGGGGGGGGGGGGCAATATGCAGAAAACACATTCAAAGAAATGTAATATTTAAAAAGAAGCACCCCAGGACCTGGCGAGTTAATGGCTGAAAGGGCTCCTGCTCCTCAAGTGTTTTTCTGAGCTTTGATTGCAATTTGGAGAAGGAATTATCTCATCAGGGTGCGTGGGTGGAGGGAGGTCGGATCTGACTGTGAAGTGCTTGTCATTACCAAGATCTCTCCCCTTCTATTTTCCCTCATTCCCTTTGTCTAACTCGTTTTCGCTCTCCCCTTTGTCTAACTCTTCTAGTTGTGGTTGTTCTGCTTCTGCAGCTCAATAGTGTCAAAATATTTATGAATTTACAACACAACACACAGTATACTGCACTTTGTTTTATGAGACATATTTATATATCTTTAATACCATCCAGCATGCCCTCTTCTCGTGCAGGAAATCTGATTTTGTATAATTATTGGATTGATTAATAAATTGTTGGGAAAACACAAGCAAGAATTAAATCCATGTATCTACACAGAGAGAGAGACACATGCACATAACTGCAGTCAATTCGCTGTCACAGTCACACATGTGTACATGCATACTGAAACTGTCTTTCATCGCCGATGCACCATCAAGACAGGTTCATTTTCCACATTCTTCCCTCCTCCGTCTCCTCCATTGATTTGACAATCACTGTGTAATCTCGGGCTTAAATGACTCCTTTTAAAAATGCCGTGGGCACGAGGGTCATGATATTTCCCCTTAATTACTCTGCCACATTATCACCATAAAGCACTTTCCACCTCTCTCGCACTTCTAATTACATTGTTCCGATTGCCGTGACACATCCTTTCATTTGCTGATGCACTTTGCAAGTGAATGAGTGCGTGAGCAAGAAAGGAGAGAACGAGCAAAAGAGGGAAAGAGACAGCCCCACTGGACACCTCACCGTAATGCAAGCAACGTGTCTTCATTAAAGAAAATGCTCTAAAATAATGTCCACACTCGCTGAACACTTGTGATTCGTAGCCCTGACAAGTTGCAAGAATCATCTGAGCTGAACACAACTGAAAACAGAGGAATGTGTGCCCAGTTCTCATGAGACATAAAGATGATTTTGCAACAAGATATGCCATTTTTGACACTACATTTGAAACTTGCAAGTCATTTTTTAAAATAACTTAAATTAAAAATTACTAATAACATAATTGGTGTGCAGCTGTAGATCTGCAAAGCTGGATTTGTGGGTGTACCAATTCTGGACTTAGCAGCACAAATGAAAGGTAGAAACCCACAGAAGAAGCAGGAGACAGACTGGAGGCTCGATGTGTAACTACCGGTCTGGTTTTGCATTCTGATGTAAATGTCCTAGGAATACAGTACCTGTCGAATACCATCAAACCACTGATGCATTGAAACAATGAAATAGTAAACACAATATCCACAAGTATCAGTATGTGAATTGATGATGTGAGCAGCTGATATCTTTTGGAGATGGTTTTTGACAGTGAATTGGTGACTCTGTGGGTTCTTGTAATTATAGTTTTAGTTTTTTGAGTTGTATTACATCCAAAATAAATGTATGTAAATGTAGGACTTAGAGCAACAGTTTTGGCTAATTCTGTACCTAATAAAATGGCAACTGAATGTATTTTACATACAAGACACATATAGTTCAGTAGGCTTGGTCAAGTTTGCATTTGTACTACTTGTTATACCACTTGAAATAACAGACACTGGATGTTAAACCATTTATCCAGTCACTTATAGCTATCTATTTTGACGTCTCTTGTCACTTGCTTTCACTCACTCTCTATCACAACATATAGTGTTCAGGCGTTACAGATGACTCCGGCTGGTGGGAGACATAACCTGTGCAATCGGCTTATCATAGCTGGTAGCTATGTGGTCAATGTAACGACAGATGCATTAACATCAGCATCACACATATTTGTAATCACACGTGTGTGTTTATTTCTCTCCTAAATACTAATATGTGGATTTAAAAAAAAAAGTGTATCTATTTTTTCCTATTAGCACAGATACTTTCCACGAACCCCCTGGGGTACACACTGGGGGAATCACTGCATTAAACTCTATCTGCCATGTGTAAGGTGTTTCTCTGAATTTGTGTTTTAAGTCGCTCAACTGTAAAAATCCCACTTTAGTTACGAGCGATATGTTATTTTGTTAAAATTTTTCTTCTAAAAATACTTTAATCAATTGAAATTAGTTATTAAGTATATAAATAGTTTTTTCATTCATCGTCTACAGAGACGCTTCTGAATTTGCCTCTTTTTGCCTCACTATACTACTACATGGATTCTATGTCGGGTTGGGCTTTCCCCTTTTAAACACACAAACTCCCACCACCACCCCATTTTACTTGTCACTTGTTCGAAAACCATTATGAGGTCTTTCCACTGGTTTTAGTGTGGGATGGAGGGAATGACTCGGGGGCTGCGGCTCCACCAGGTGGGCTCTTTGCTAAATGGCCATTAATGTGCCCATTAAAGGCAGTGAAGTGGCGATATTGTCGGACAGCCCTTTCCTGTGTGAACACTGTATCAGGCCTGATGCGTTTCCATTGGTGGTCTCCATTTCTCTACTGCTCTCTGTGTCTGTCTCTCTCCTTCTTCAGACCAAATCTATTACACACTGACAGTGTGAGTCATGTGGTACATAACTCTTCAACACTTAGCATTTCTCCAGTGTGTCTGACATTACAGAGCAAACTGTGGTTGGTTTATGTAGTGGGACCAGATGAGATAGAGACATGCCAGAAAAAGATATAGTCTTTGGAACACTTTAAGGGCTATTTTAATCTGTGGTATACTATAGACAGTAGGTGTGACACACACACACACACACATATATATGTGTGTTAAAGGATGAGGCTAGGAGGAAAAAATTTAAAGAGGTGGTATTATGCTCATTTTCAGGTTCAAAATCTTATTTAGGGGTTGTACCAGAACAGGTTTACATGGTTTAATTTTCAAATAACACCTCTTTTCACCCTATGTGTTGTACGCTCTGCTCTTGAGCTACAGAATGATGCATCTTAATTGTACAAAATCTTTGTTGGGAGTTGCACATGCCCAGTTCCCAGCCAATCAGAAGCAGAGAAGGGCAGGTAGTAACAAGGTAGTGTGATCCAAATCAAAGACTTCAAACTGCGACCGTAACCTAGCAGATGGTATAAGTTACTCACAAGTCCACAACCACACAATATCATTGTTCCACATCTTACCATAAACCACTACAAAAATCATCATATTTCAACTCATATTTACATAAGAATTGGCCAAACAATTTGAAAATTTTCTCAGTAGCTTTCACATCGGGTGTAACATTAGCATTATAGCTATAACTTTAGCTGTGTTACAACAACTTAAATATAATTCACAACCAATAAAGCATACTTACAGGTTGTGATTGTGAATTTCCAGGCCCAAAACAGAGTCGGAGTTGCATCATCTTTTGGGACTAAACGTTGAACTGTTGCCGGTGTTCTGACGATC
This sequence comes from Micropterus salmoides, assembly GCF_014851395.1. Lineage (NCBI taxonomy): Eukaryota > Metazoa > Chordata > Actinopteri > Centrarchiformes > Centrarchidae > Micropterus > Micropterus salmoides. The sequence goes on from NW_024040378.1 coordinate 23,439, forward strand.
TATGCTGCCTTGCCAAAAAATGCTACCACAGCGCAAATCGATAGACTCGACTCTACTCGGCCCTGCTCAGTTTTCCATTGCAGGTAGTACGTAGCTTGTCGTCATAGCGACACCACACACAGCTGCCGTGACGTAATGTTCAATGTGACACACACACCAGCGATCCACACATCTTTCTCTTTTTTAAGTTAAAATGTTTCAACATTTCTCACAGATAAGCTGTATGAAAACCTTCCAGCTGTGTTTTCCTCTGCCGTTGTTGCTGCAGTGGTCTGTGTGACGGTGGGAGCAGAGGGCTCTGTGAGCGGGCGGCTGGCACAGGCTTCCCCCGCAGCCACTTGCAGAGCTCCTCAACTCCGAAAATATTCAAGCACATTTTTGTTCCGCCAGCACATTTCGTAAAACTGTCAATATTCAAAATCTACACAGCTGATTTCTCACCTCAAATTTATTTATTTAGTGATGAAATTACATACGAAAACTGTAAAATATAAAACTTTCTGTTGCTTAGACTCTGACTGGTGCACGCAATGATGATGCAGTGAATAGTGAATATTCTCTCTGACCAAACAGCAGTCTGTCATGTTTTCACGTTACATTTTAGTATCCCTCAGCTCGCTTGGAACCTCGACGTAGGTGATGCGAAAAAAAGTACCTGGAAGCAGGTACAGGTACAACATTTCTACAATGGAAAACCAAACAAAGGCGAGTCGAGCCAAAGGGCCTCTGCTCAGACTAGCTTGGTCTGAGGACGTGCCTGACCCCCGCTAGCCGCTTGGCAAGCTTTATGACGTGTTTTCATTGTGACATCACAGTGAAGGAAGGGAAATGGCTGGACTACAAACGAGCTGTTTTCAAGCAGTTCAGAGCAGTGTTTTCTGTGGGAGATGGGAACTCCCTTTGGGCTGGACTTTGGGCTTTTTCACTTTGCTAACCTATTACATGCACAAAAAAGCGGTATAACTCAATAAAGGAGAGGGGAAAAGCCAAGAAGCATAATACCACCTCTTTAAATGGAGGTTTGAGTGTTTTGTATTGAGCTAGAAATCAGGAGGAGCAGAAAATCAGCAGATCGAAACTGCCTTTTTATCTTTTGTGTGTGCAGAGTTGAAGGTCAGTGCCTCAGAGCAATTAGAGACTTGATTTAATATGTAAGCTAAATGCTAAATAATGCACCTCATGTAAAATGAATACATAGTCTCATGAAAAAAAAACCTGTCTCTACACGGGCATACATTTATTTCAACAACTAAATGGTGACAATACAGTAGCCTGCTCTACTCTATGTCTCCTCAGTGAAAGATGATATAGGCTCCTTTATTAGCTTTGCAATCATATTATGGTGTGCATGCAGTTTATGATTTTATTTCAACTTAAAACATTCAGTGTCACAGTATTTAAATCTTAAAATCTTACATAGTTAAATAAAATCCTCACTTGCACAAATTATAAATAAGCTATTCTGGCTTAGCCATATAAAATTTAAATTTAAATTAAGATCTGTGTTTTGGCAAATGCTAATAGCAATATCCTTGCCTACAAATGTCTTAGCTACAACCAATTGGCTAGCAAAACAGTTTTGCCTTAAATACAAATTGGGTCCATGCGTGAAGTATAATTCACCTGCAGTTGTAACACTGAACACATGAAAAATGCCAGTTTAGGGGGTATTACCTAATTTCATTGTCTTATTTGCGCTAATGCAAATGTATGTTGAACCATGTGAGTTAATTTTTCCAGAGCCAATGCTGCCTAAACTATTTTAGAACTATGCTGTGTTTTTTTGCATTGAATAAAGACGTGCAATGTAATTTAGCGCACTAAAGCACCGACTTGTTCCATTATTCTTATACAATGAAAACTGAAGTCTAAAACAGAGACCTCTCGCCTTCAAAATAAAATGTCCGTGTTTTAACTGTAATTTTAAGGATAGCTAAACTTAATAAATAAACAAGTAGCCTAGCCTAAATATTGAACATAATTCATAATTCATATTCCTACCACTTAACCATATTATTAGTTATTATTATTAGGCTATACCACATTATTTCAATTAAATTGTCAATTGGCTTCAACACTGGAATTATTATTGAGTACTGTGATTTATGCCTATGTAGCGTAATGATTCATTTATATAGCCTAATCATCAATTTATTAATTTGTGATGAGTCTGATTTATCTCCAACTTTGACGTCATTGCTGTGGGTCTGTTTTCATGGCAATAACACTACTAGGTTACTCTATCCTCGTAATGCAGCACAACTGGTGTTGAAACCGCTATTTAAATGAAGGCTAGTCACATTTGCCGCTTCTGTTCCTTCCACACTATGTATAGCCTTTTCATTGTATAAGTTGGATAATGGAAAAAGCCGATGCTTTAAATATTTTTATATCGCACTTCATTCAATGCCACAACAACACAGCATAGTTCTAACATAGTTTAGAAAGCATTGGCTCTGGAAAATTGAACTCACATGAGTCAACATACATTTGCATTAGTGCAAGTAAGACAATGAAATTTGGTAATACCCCCTAAACTGGCGTTAACAACTGCAGATAAATTATACTTCACGCATGGACCCGAATTGTATGGCTATTAGGTGTGGTGAATGCTGAATAAGCATATGTGCAAATAGTCTAGTATAATGTATTATTAGTTATTTCAGCTGTTGCTTTAAGTCCTACATGGGACTGTGCTGCGTCAGGACTGGTATTTGCCTGTAACATACGCCCATGCCACATTTAAGAGAAATGAGGTAGTCAGTCTGTTTTGGTTAATGTACCTGAGGTCAAGTATAATTAAGCTAAATATGGAGTCAGTCCTGCGTGATTTGGTCGATCACTCTTGACCTGAAGATAAGCAGACTGTATACTTCCAAAATAGATAATTATCTCTGCATTGGGATATTCTTTTTTCAACTATTAAACAGTTCAATCAAATTCATTTGAATTAAAGTCTCAACATCTTCTCTTTAGAAGAAAATAAAGCATTTAGAAATATGACATATTCATATATCTTTGTAGTATTCCACATTCATGCATTCCCATTAGTGAAATGCTTTTATTCACATTTGAGATGGAAAATAAAGGTATGTGGCTCTTTCATGTGTTACTATAGCTACAATATTACAGCTAACCATCCACATTAACACTGTATATGCATTAAATATATTATTATGCCACAGGTACTGTCCAAGGTCACATATGCACAATACCCTCCTAATATAATACAAGACTTCACTTACCATGATGACTTTTCTATGCCTGCGAAGATGTGGAGGCAGATGGATTGTCTGAAAAGGATGAGAAATAGATGTGTGTGGGTTGGGGTGGCAGGGTGTGTCCATTTGTCAGTGTGTGATTGCATCAGTGTGTGAGTACATTAAGCGCGTGCATGCAGCACATTGGAGGCAGCAAAAAGAGGTGAAAATGAATAGAGGTAAGTGTTGGCCGTGTGTGTTTCTGTGCTTACGTATGAATGTGACTTGGTTGTCAGCCTTTGATGACCTTTGCGTGTTGCCGCTGTGAGCAGAGTGACCCGGCTGTACTCATTAAAACCAATGGAACGGATCATTCCCCGCTAATTGTTTTCCACTGACAAATGGCTCCTCTGACTCCCGAGGACTGCTGCAGGGGCCCTGCCTGCCTAGAGCACACTGACTTCGCTAATGAGAACCGCCAGTCTGTGTGAGTGTGTGTCTGTGTGTGAAAAGGCAGAGTAAATGTATGTCTGTGAATGTACGAGTGTATGTGTGTGTGTGTGTGTCTGTGCATTTGTGTACTGTCTTTGTGCTGCCAGCCTTCCTTGCTGTGCACTGGCATGTGTAAAGTCGGAAACGCTGCTACATTAGGCTCAACATAACCCATTATGGCATTTTTCTCTTGTCAATCACCTTAATACTGAAATGGTGTTAACACATAAACTATTGTATATTACAGCTAAAAAAAAACTTATTTATTTACAGTGGAATAAATTCCAGGCAACTTTGGGAGAGCAATCATTTCAGCAGTAATTTTGACCTCATTTCCACTGCAAGCAAAATATTTTTACTGTGTCAGCTTTAGTGTGGTTGTCATCTTTAACAATCAAGGAAAAACCAACCTATCATGCCCTTTTCTCCTAAACCACCCTCTCCTCTGTCCTCTCATTGTGAGGGCATTCACATTCAAACATACACAGAATAATCTTTTGTCCAACACATCCCCCAAGTTAATGGAGGACAAAAACGTCTTCTACCGGCAGGACTGCCTCGTATGTGAGTGTCTTCCAAAACCGTTACAAATCACTGTTGCAAAAATAAAGGCGTTCACTGTCCTGACACAGTTTAAGGTTTGGTGAGGTTTGGGCACATAAACAACTTGGTTAGGTTTAGGGGACTATCATTCTCATGGTTAAAAGAAACAAACATTGACTGTTGTTAGGAATTGGGAAGCGAACGGCACTGTCAAAGTCAACCAGTCCTTTAAATTATATGACAAAAGAAGTCGTTTGACCATGTCCTGTAGAATGACACATGGGAGCGTTTTCTGATATAATGCCCCTACTGCTGACGGCATTTTCCAGAACTGTTACAAATCAACGTTGAATATAAATCTTTTACATCAATGACATGGTTTAAGGGAACATCATGGTTTGGGTTAAAATTACCTTCAATGTATTGTTATGGTTACAATGATATTCCACCATCTTCTCCACTTTACATTGCTGCTGCCTCTTTAAATTACACTCCATCTTTTTCTACTGCAGACATACCACACACACACACACACACACACACACACACACAAACACCTCTCTTTCTCCCTGTTGTCCCTCTCTCTGCTTCCACCTGTTCCATGGTCCACTGGATGACTGTGAGTCCCTCAGCACACCGCTCAGCACCTCCAGCCCCTCCCCAGCCACACTACCCTGGCACTAATCCATCAGAGGAGCAGTCAGGCTGTGCACCACCCCGCCACCACCCATCCTCGATACCCGCCAGTGCCCAGTGCTGCAGCAGAGGCCCCAGCTGGGGGACCGCCAAAGCTCGGTCGTTATCAGATGACGGATAGCTTCATATCAGGTGTGTAAGCGGGCAAGCACTGGCGAGGGCCATCTGGCCAATGATTTGGGGGAAGTTGGGAAGTCGGGACCGCAAGCGAGGTATAGCGAGGTGGGTGATGATGATGGATGGGGCCAGGAGCATCACCGTCCGCCAATCACAGCAACCCTTGCCAGCTTCATACATGTGTAGAAGAATTGTTTCACAACCACATCAGTATGCAGGGATGGTTAGACAATAGCTGTGGCATAACTATTTATTTCACATGTGCACACAATCTCACTAACTTCAGCTTTCTCTGAATCACTCATCGCCTCTTCCTAATTCTACCTTTGTCTTTCCTATGGTATGTTCTTCCCCCTACTGTTTATACAGTACATTTGCTGTTCTCAGTCCAAGCTAAAAATCCAAAATCTCATTCTAACATGCGGTAGATTCATTTAAATTCAATACCTAAGGTGTGAGTAGTCCCTCAATGCCTTTACATGACGTTTGTTGAATTTAACAGACTCCCTCAGAAGAGATGCCTTATTTTGGTAGACATGTGAGGATGATTTTATCCATTATCTGATCAAGAAAACACTTCAACAAAGGGAGTCACTTTCATTGTAACATAGTACTATAGACTATAGTTCATTTGGTATATACTTTTGGAACCGTGGCAGTATGTCCATCTGCTACAATCTACAATGCAGTCTATAGTCCCCAGTCAAAAGTAAGTGAAATTAATCCATCTGTCGCGATGTATTTTTTATGTGTTCACATTAAATGTACACGGAAAAGTAGCACCTCAAGTCATTGTGGGATACCCTCCAGGCCCCAGCACAGAAGCAATGACAAGATAATACATGGTAATATCCCTATTTTGTCTTTTTCTACTTTCATAAAGGAAGATCTCCTACATCATATTTAATGTAATATTCATTAAGATGACAGCTATCTGTTTGCTCTTCACCATGATTTTGTCCTGTAATACACTACGAATAAAAACATATGACATACAAAGACATCGTTA
>NW_024040379.1:0-11191 GCF_014851395.1 Micropterus salmoides
TCAGGAACTCGAAACTCACACAGGATGAACTACACACTGACCAAAGTGAAGTACCACTCTATTCTTCAGAGGCATGCTATACCTTCTGGCTTTTTTGTGTGGAAAATGATTTATTTTCAAGCAGGACAATGGTGCTTAACATGCAGTGACGCTGTGCCAGGACTGTTTGAAGTTGAGGGAAGAGCAAAGAGTGCTGACATGCATGCCTTTCCCTTTACAGTCACCAGACGTCAGCCCTCACAGAACATCATTGAGAATATTTGAAAAGGCAAAAAGGTGAAAGCTACTGTAAATCCCAAGACTGTCACTGAGATGTGCCGAGAAAGACTACTTGAATAATGTGGATAGTTATATAAACTTGTAGAATCCACACCAGTCAGAGTGCAAGCTGTGGTAAAGGCAGACAGTGGACTGAGAATTTTACTTTTATTATTACTACAAAACGTTACACAATTACTAAAACTCTATGTTAGCTTATATGAGGAATATCTGCTTTATAATATTTTTTCCTGAGGACATAAAAGTCTTGACATAACAAATTAATTTAAATTTTGATATTTAACCAGAATTTCTACAAAGAGTTAGGCAGTATGTAAAAATAAAAACACTACAATGAATAGGTTACAACATTGTAGGCAATACTAAGGTGAACTTTGACATTGCCATGAACTGAGTGTCTCCTTAGTCAAAGCCTGGCTTCTCATTTGTGAATCAACATTCAAGCTATTCTCAGCCGTCCTCATAATGACACATAGCTCGACACCTCGCCGGTATGCTTTTAATGAGACACAGTGACACTAGTTTGGAGACTCTGGACACGGTAAGTATCTGCTGTGTCTTATTCTGCAGAGACGCATTAGACTTCCACATGCTTCAGCAGGACACACATACAAACATCCAGACAGTTAGATATAAGATTTGATTCATGCACTGGTATTTGGCTGGTTTGCATTCCACTGAGGCTTCTTGACATGACCAATATATTCACAAATTCTCTCATGCACAGAAATAAATGTAGAACAGAATGATACTAGAGGTTTGGGACTGATTCACCGTGCATCTCCCACGTGACACCTTGTCAGCAGTGCATGGTACCATATTCCATGTAAATTACTAACGCTTACGCACAACATGACACATACACAAGCCTATTCCAAATGACAGACTTGTCAAAGGTTGCTTCACATTTAATCTCATAATTTTATATATTTGGAGCACATGTTTCAACACACATCACACTGTAATGCTGACAAGTTGTGTGTTTTCATATTTTAGTCATGCTGCAGCCCCTCACTGGATAACATTCAGAGTCTGAACAGATGAATCAGTTAAAACTTGTTTGCGCATATTTTCTGTGGGTGTATCATGTCAGAAGTACAAACCTACATTTGCTTTTGGACCCTGAGAATATTTAATAAAATGTAATATGGACCAACTAAGATTTGCATTGAACAAGCTGCTGGGAATAAATGTGGTTAGATAGAAATATACTCTAAGGAGACTATGGTTAGATACATAAAAATATCACTTAATTATTCGATTAGTTAATCAACAAAAAGTTGACAGTGTTTATAATCAATATATTTTAGTCACTTATAGAGCAATAACAAGCATTTAGAAAATGTCACCTTAGTTTATGATTGGCATTTTTTAAATTTTCTATGATACTTTATAGTCAAAATAATGAACAAGACAACAGAATAAAAACAATAAAGACAATATTGGATAATGAAAATAAGAATTTCTCGTGGCCTTAAGATATACTGACAGACAGAGCTGAAGGAATGTGGTATATTGCAGAATAAATCACATTTATTATTAACAGGATTGTGTGTTTTTCCATGTGTATTGTCTTTGTGAAAAGTGGTTTCTTTATAAACCAATCTATAATTCACATGATGATGTCTATGAGCTGATATGATCCCTGAGCCACAATTCCCATTTTTTTAAGCTAGCAGATGACCTCAGACTTTGAAACAAAATTAATAGAAATGTGATTATATTCTATTGGAAATGTTCCAGATCCATTATTAAGGGCCATGGGATCAGCTTGCTGTCACTTGTAACAACTCAGAATGTTGGGACGAACTACATTAGGCATCACAAACATTTTATGGCAGCAGAGAAAATAATCTACTGCTGCTTAGTGCATGCTGTGAAGTCTTGTAAGTATATAATCATGTTCAGTTTTGTTTTGAGCTGTTACATTTGTCCTACATGTTATAGGTGAGAAAGTAAAGATGCTACTGTATTTTATCTTATATGGTTGACTTCAGTCATGATACTGCAGCCAATGACTGATGATGCTGTTGTTCAACATAAATACTGATGATACTGTTGATAATTGTATTTTATCATCCTAAATTCAGTTGGTGTGGATTTACATATGTTCCCGAAAACTGTGTTGAGGAAAGTGAAAAATAACTATCATATAGTGTTTGAACTCACAAACAAACAAAGCCAGCACCACGGTGACAGTATTTTCAACAGACAGTGCTCTCCTGCAGTCCTGGATTGGATCTGTAACAGCACTGTTTAACACATCACCAACAGAAAATGGCCTATTTTGTATCGAATTACTGTCCGCTGTACCAAAATGGGATTTTTTTATTCAGCTAAAAGACACAGCTTCACAGGTAAACTGTAAAAGGGTCGGTGTTGTATTTATTTCACTTGAATTCAGAACAAAATCCAATCATGGGCAATTTAAACACAGGGCATATTACTGCACTCAGGCTATGTTTCAGCTTACAGCTTTTGTCAAACATTATGATCAAATACTGGTAGATGCGCACACACACAGGAACACAAATGTACACGTTCACACAAACACAACCCGCTAGACACAATCACTTCTCATCAGCCTGCAGTCAGCACTCCACAAAATAAATAGCTAGCCCCATCTCCTCTCTCTCTGACACACACACATACACCCTCAACAGTGTAATAGATTTCCCTATCACCACTGCAAAAAATTGTCTATGGATATACATGCATATCCTTGATACATGATTATTAAACAACAAATAGCGGACCGAGAGGTAGTAGAAATGATATCGCAAGCAACAGAGCGAGGGCTGGAGAGAGAGAGAGAGAGAGAGAGAAGAAGAAGAAATGGAGAAGAGGAGATGATTATGAGGTTGTATTGGCAAATGGATATTGTGAGAATCATTCAGTAAATGACAGAAGGATAGTGTAATATTTACCAAATGGTTGAATGAAAGATATACTGAATAATTCAACAAATGGCCTGGAGATGCAGAGCAAAGGATCAGGGTGATGGGATAAAAACACAGAGGGAGGACAAGACAGAGCAATTTACCAAATGGTCAATGGGACACGCGACAGATATTGTAGCAGCCTTGACAGACAGAAGATGACAAGGGGAGGAAACAAGAGAAGGACAGAGGGGAGGAGGTGTGAGAAGAGGAGACGAGATGGTAATTGGGCCATCATGACTGTCACTGAAAGCAAATAACCATAGCCATAATCATACCACACACTAAGAGACAAAATGTGTGTGTGTATGTATGTGTGTGTGCGTTTGTGTGTTCCTGGGTGTGGGTGAAGCATATTATTCGCTACCCATTTATCAATTACAGTTTTTGCTGCATCATCAAAAGAGTCTGGAATGGTTTCTTTGTCCTTTCAACATGTCTGTGTGTGTGTGTGTGTGTGTGTGTTTGTGTGTGTGTGTGTGTGTGTGTGTGTGTGAGTGGGAGTGCACATTATTGCGTGCATATATATTTGCAACTGAGTATCACCTCTCATACTTTCCTATTTACTACTTATAGCATTTGTGAAGTGAAGCGAAAATTTACCTTGAGAAGGTATGAACCATGAGAAACTATTGCTCAGGAAAGTTAAGCCACTAAAAACACACAAGCATGGAGAAGCATGTGTACACACACACACACACACACACACACACACACACACACACACAAAGTACATAAAAGTTGGGTAAGATGTCTAAATGACACTCATTAATAGAGACCACTAAGTCAATATACAGATAACACAAAAGCGTGATATTAACAAATAGAAGAATAAGTTGGTGCTCAACAATTTTAAATTAAAATTGCAATATTAACTGTGTGATTTTCAAATTGCAAGAATCCCTGTATGGTTCGTTCTTTCATTATTTCGTTTCAAAACCAAATCGGAAAAACCAAAAAAACAAGTTGTTTTTTGGTTTTTCGGGAAAAATGGAAAAACACTAAACAAAAAAACAGACATCTGTTTTGTTTTTCTGTTTTAAACCCATAACCGAAAACAAAGGAGCTCAGGCATGTATTTTATAATAATAATTATTATTATTATCATCATCATCATCATCATCATCATCATCATCATCATCATCATCATCATCATCATCTGTAGTCATTTTGCTACAATTACACATCACACAACAGCTGCGCCTGTGTTTGCACCTGACCTTTCTGTAAGAGGGAAGAATTTAGAAAGTTGCATGGCGCTGCAGAGAGCCCCCAGCTCCAGTAGTGCATGGTTGATGCATAATTTCATCCAGCCTTAGGGAACAATCACGAACTGTTCACAGCGCGTTGGTCGTAATAGCGACACAACCCGGACTGGAGAGGGAGTGGGCGGACCAGGGACAGGAGATTGCAGAGCGACTGGCCCGCTGGACGGTCAGTGAGCCTTCCCTCTGGCAGGATGAAGTTCTGATTTTACCTGAGATCCATGATGATAGAGAAATTAATAAAGCATGCTGTGAATATTTTAGAGACCGCCCAAAATATCACAAATATTGCTTTTAGGGGAGCTGATGTCTTATTAAGGTGAGCTAAGCTCCCCCTGGCTCCCCCCTACTTTGCACCATGCCTACAACTCGTGCTCACTCCCCTCTTGTCACATATGGACCCATGGTCAAGGCCTATCGGCGTTTGTAACGCACTGGGGATCCCTATAGCGTCATAGGTCAAGGCAGTGGGGGAAGCCCTGTAGCGTCAGTTTGATACAGTAAAGGCAGGTAGGATACGATAAACTATTTAACAGAAAAGACTCCTCTCCCTCGCCCTGTAAACTCCAGCGCCCCGCCCCCCTCTGTTAACTCTAGTATGGGTTGCTGGCTGGATTAAGTCTGATGCTCCTGATTTTAGCATAATCCATGCCGCGCAACTACATTCTTCCATCTCACAAAGAATATAAAGCCCAGGTCGAAACAGTGTAGCCTGAAGAGGCTGAACGAAAATTACCTGAACATAGCTGCAGCATCCAGTACTACAGCTGTATAATATTGTCCTGTTTTTCCAAAAACCCACTAATGTTGATGTTCAAGCTCATCTTAATTATTTAATCAGGCACCGCCATCGCCCAAGTGTATCTGCTGCAGGTTTATCAAGTGTAACACACAAAGCTACTCAAATCGGACTCATTAAATATCAAAAATCAACATTTTCCTTTTTGTGTTTAACAGAAAAACAAAAACCAATGTCTGTTTTTTTGTTTTCTGTTTTTCTGTTTTTCAAAAACAAAAAAGAACTTGGTTTTTTGTTTTTTCTGATTCAATTTTTGACTTCATTGGAGATACTAGAAGATGTTTCATCCCTCATCCAAGAGACTTCTTCAGTTCTGAAATGACCAGTTGGGAAACTCAGCCATTTAACCTCTGTAGGGTTGTTTGCCAAGATTGTCAATACTGCTGGTTTGGTAGTGCTCCTGGCTGTTGTAACGACAGTCCTTATGGTTGCTAGAACCACCCGTGGCCAAGTTTGAACAACCATCGTTGGCATCTTCTCCTGAGGCCAAGAGGTAAAGTTTCCTGGGAAGTGATGAAACGACAGCATTGTAAGTGGGGGATAAGTGGTGGCGTAGACCCCCTTCTCTGTTCAGCGACAGCTTCTCAGCCCGGATGTAAATGGCTTCCTTGACACTTCTTTCAAACCATCCATCCTCTCTGTCTAAAATGTGCACCTGGTGGTCCTCAAACGAGTGTCCTCTGTCCTTCAAATATAAGTAGACTGCAGAGTCTTGACCTGAGGAGTTGGCCCTTCTGTGCTGAGCCATGCGTTTGTGTAGTGGTTGTTTAGTTTCCCCAATATACATGCATTCCTCACTGCACTGGGCTGCATAGACTATATTGCTTTTCTTGTGTTTGGGTGTGCGGTCTTTGGGTGTACCAGTATCTGTTTTAGCAAGTTCTTGGGTTGTGGTGTTTGTTGAAAATCCAACGAGTTTCTCTGATACTTAGACACTCTGATACAATGTTGTTGCATTTGACCCTCTTTTCCTCATCCCCTGTGTTGTTCTTCCTGGATTTTGTGGCTGATTTCACAAAGGTCCATTTTGGGAACCCACAAGTGGCAAGTGCCCCCTTCCGGTGGCTCTGTTCCTTCTCTCTGGCTTGTGCACTTTTTGATATGTTATCCACTCCGTGGTGCAGGGATCTGATGACCCCTAGCTTATGTTCCAGTGGTGGTGGGAATCGAAAAGTAAGTATTGGTCTGTGTGTGTGGGTTTCCTGTAAACCGCAAGCTCCTGTTCAGGGACAGCACAGTCCAGGAAGACCAAACTACTGTTGTGGACATCTTCTTGAGTGAACTTGATGTTACCGTCCATGGAGTTGATGTGTTCTGTGAAGGCTTGCACTTCATAGGTTTCAGTTTTGACCCAAGTGTCATCCACATACCTGTACCAGTGGCTCAGTGCTGTTCCTCTGAAAGAGTAGAGAGCTTTGCTCTCCACTTCTTCCATGTAGGTGTTAGGCACATTAGGGGATACTAGTGAGCCCATGGTACAGCAGTGCTTCTGTCTGTAGAATCGTCCGTTGTGCTGGAAATAGGTGGTGTTTAGACAGAGTAATTTACAGATCTGGTCAATAACGTCCGGCTGCGGACTGTAGCACAGCACACACCACGCCACTCACTCACGCTGCACCCCTGGCTCAAGCCATGCCCCCTCATGGTACTGTGTCTCAATTCAGGAACTGCATCATCAAATGCTGTAGCCGCAGCACATTTCTGTATTGTCTGTTCTGCTCAAGCGCATACTTATTCCCGCCAATTTGTACCACGCATGTGTGGACATTGTAGTTAACAGAATCTATTTATTGAGGATGTCCACAAATGTTGCATATAAAATGAATAAAACTGAATAAAATACCACAATATAATAAAATAAGATAAAAATAAAAATGTGTTTGTAAGGATCTTAATAGAAACATAAAACTTTGGACTAACATGAATAAAATGCTTAGTTTTAAAGATTATATGATTATTTAGATTAACAACACTAAACAGCTGAAATGAAAAAATTATATTGTACTTATTTGTCCAATAAGACCATAAATTCATCTTTTGCTGTACTGAGCTGTGATTACCTACCTGCTGCTTCTGCTGCATCATTACTTCCTGTTGGAAGCAGCGTGTACTGCACATGATCGCGCAGCATAACCGTGGTTTAATGACGTAGAACAACGGCAGAAACACTGTAATTCTGGTAGCTGCACCAACAAAAAGTGTCATGGCTCTGTGTGTTTGTCTGCCTCGGATCGTCACTGATTAATCAGCCCACCTACGAGGCTCACCTGTGAAACACCAACGCAGCGTCACTGATGGCAGAATAGTTTTTTTAGATTGCTGAGAGCTTATAATCTAAGCAATATGACGTAATTTTTGGGCCTACATGGATTCCTCCATTCAGGCTTTGGTCGAATTCACTGTCCGCTCTCTGGCTTACCCCCTTGTTCAAATCCCAACTTCTAGTCAGAACTTTGACCTACACAGAGATCTGCGCTAATGCCGCGCCCCATCACTCACACCATCACGCCCCTTGCTCACACTACGCCCCATGAGCCACAGTCCGTAGCCGGACCCTTCTCGATCTTGTCTTGTAGTAGCTGTTTCCTTACAGTTTCTACTGCCTCCATGGTGGGGATGCAGGTTAACAAGAAAGTCACATCATAGGACACCATGGTTTCATCTCGGTCCAGTTTCTGTCCTAGAAGTCCTGGATTTTTTGGTGTGGTGAGGCATGTTATCGACCAAGGGGGCTAAGATGGTAGATATTTGGCAGTGTTGTACGTGACCGAGTTAATGCTGCTGATAAGAGGCCTGAGTGGGGCTCCTTCTTTGTGTATCTTGGGTAGTCCATATATGCAAGGAATGGCAATACTGTTGACCGGTGATGGTGTTTTCTTTCTGTAGTTTTTGCAGACATTCTAAGGGCTTTTTCTTGTATCCGCTGGTTGGGTCTCGCCTCAGTGTCTCATATGTGTTTGTGTCCATTATTGACCTTGTCCTGGTAGTCTGCTGTTTTTAGGACCACCGTGCATCTTCCTTTGTCCGCAGGTAGGATAGTGATGTCTTGATCCTTGCTCAGCGATGTCACAGTCTTCCTTTCTTGGAAGGTGAGGTTGGAAGGGGGTGCCTTCGCATTAGAAAGGGCTGCCGATACCTTTAGCCTGAGCTGTTCTGCTTCTGTTTCTGATAATTTCTGCTTCTGTAGCTGTGATGAGGTCCACTATAGGCAACTGCTGTGGTGTGATGTCAAAGTTTAATCATTTGGCCAAAACGTCTTCCTCTGGTTGGGTGAGTTCCCTATCTGACAGGTTTTTTACCCATCTGTTATGTTTCCTGCGTTGTGGGGTTGTTGTCCTTTCTCCTCCAAGAAAATTCTTCTGTTTTGTTTGCGTTGCTGGCTGTAGGTTTTGGAATTTCTGGGTCCGTCTTTCCTTGCTCTTGTTGAAATAGCTGTGCTTTCTTGATAAAATCCATGACGTTTTCCAGTACTGTACTGGGCAGATGTTTTTTCCAGTTTTTGGTGTACATTGTACAATTCTTTATCCAGGGCTTCAATGGTGAAATGGATCTGTCTCACTCTCTCATTCAGTAGCTGGCATTGCGCTTTCTCCAAGATTGTGAGAATAAAGTAGATTATCCACAGTGATATTTGCAGGACTAAATCCTGTCAGGGCCCTTTGGGGATTTGTACATGAGATTTAAAGTTAATGAGTCATGGCTATTGACAAGTGATTCCTCTTTAACACTTCAGATGGGAGAATTAGATCATATTTGGCTGCAATTGCGCCACATGTGGTAAAGAGCTGTCGTCGCATATGTCAAATAATCACCACCCCTAAAGGGATTGTTCAGGATTTTTGGAAGTGGGGCTGTATGGGGTCAGTGTATTACCTGCAGTAGATTTGTGAGAGGCATACAGTAGACTAGACCGTACAGACGGATTTCATTTAGTTTCTCAACATCAATCTACAACTCTTTTGTTTTTACCACCTCATAGCTAGTCATATTTGATTTTAATGTTTTTGTTTTACATTTGAGCTTCATGACGGTATTTCTAGTTTTGTTTACTCAACACTATTCTGTCTAAAAAGTTTGGAGAAGCAGAGAGTTGTACTGGCTTGCTAGCTAAGCATAGTATGTCCTGTCACAATGGCCCTATCCACATGCTGTGGACAGGATCAGCAGACAAACATATTTTAGCCACCTAAATGAAAGCCCACCAAAAAAAAACAATATCAGTTAAAGTGCACATTTCCTTTATAGAGTGCACAGGCAATTTGCGTGTATGTGTAGGAAGGTCTATGGTCTATGGCTGAGAAAAACTCATAGAAAACGTAGTTACAAAGGAAATGGCTGTCTGACAGCAAGGTGCTACTACTGCCTGACTATGGATAAGTACCTCAAACAGCTCCACTTCAAAAATCCTGTACTACATTTATTAGGATTGAACCAGATATCTAGCAAATGCAATGTTATGAGAAGTAATGGGCACATGAAGTGCAAGTGGGATCCCTGATGAGTAAGACGCACATGCCTAGTGACAATCTAGTGTCCAGGCATAATTCCTGTTGCTTGTACAGTCACTGAGATCCTACAGTTCCTCGGGATTCTGATCTGATCAGACCAGTGTTTGTGGCCTCAAACCTGCACGATCTCCGACCACAACCATTGAAGAATGTGGTTTCTTCAAACTAACTGCACAGTTCAACCTGTGGAAGTAGGCTGGCTTGACTTTGCGTTGAGTTGAGGCCTAATTTTTGTTTACGCAGTGTATCCTGACATTTTCTGCAACACAATTTTGAAGAAGAAACACAGCACACACATGCATGCACACATACACTCACAAAGCCTTGCTGTTACTAAGTGGAAGCCAGTTCCATAATTATGTTTCCTCTCTGTCTGTCTGATTACCAAAATAACAATTTCAAGATGGAAGCAGTATGCAAATAATGCAGCGTGTGTATCTGTGAGTATTTCTGTATTTGTATTTCTCTGTGCGAGAGAGAGATAATCAGATGCCAACTGAGCTGTGAAAGTGATTGTCATGGAGCACAGTGTAAGAGAGGGAACAATCAAAGAAACACACTACTTATCACACTCACACATCCACACACATGCACAACACACAGTAGGATACGACTAATACGGGAGTTTTGGATCTAAGATTGCAATTTGGGAAGTAATTATGATTTGCTACTTTTTTTGGTTTTCACATGACTATCAGATGTACTTTCATCTCTTAACAACACACCAACAACATAATTGCAAAAGTAGGAGAAGCAGATCATGAATCATCGTTAGCAGCAGCAGTAGCAGCATCTCTACACTTGTGGCGTGTACTTGATTTTAAAATGTTCTCACTTTGATACTTCAGATCTTTTTTATTCCCTGCGTGCACACAACTGCAGCTGAATTGCACCAATAACCGGAAGTCATTGCATTAACTATGTCTGATTCACATTAGAAAATGAAAACAAACACGCCAAGTCCACATCTCTGCCTTTTGAAGACTTGCCACTTTGATTTATATTGCTGCTTGCGGTGACATGGCTTGCCAATCACAATCACGGCAATGTTTTTGAGATTCAATATAATTCAAGGACCAGTCAACCATTTCAGTTGACCTTGAACCCTGACTTGTGGTTTACAGTATTCGGTTTGTATATATTTTAAATAAACTTAATAATGAAGACATAATCATCCCCTCTGTCTCACATTTACCAGTCTGTCTCTTTCTCCAAAACAGACTCTCCCCTGTCTTTCTACTCCCTTTCTTCCAACCGTGTTTCTTCATTTCCTTTGCTTCTCTCTGTTCTGATCCTGTCTCTTGGAGTGTGACCCCTTGTTTCCTACCTTTGACAAGAGGAGATCTGACTTGACCCATGCATAATTGCACATCTGTGTGGTGCTGAGGGTGTCTGTGTCTA
>NW_024040380.1:0-25291 GCF_014851395.1 Micropterus salmoides
ACCGCACCAGCGGTCTGATGGAATGGTCTTGATTCTGTCAACCTGCCAAACTTCACATCAAACACATGCTGTGAAACCAGTGTAAAATTAATTACTCTTCTTTGTTCGAGGGCTGTGAAATCATGCTCAATTTTTAATAGATAGACCTAGATCAAGTTCTGCTCCATGTACAACATAACTACCACATGCAAACTTGTTACAGAAAGAAAATGACATCAATACACACTACTAATTGTGTTTTTGTCATGTTTTTCAGGGTGTGTGGCCTAAATATACTCTAACCTATGAATTAATGTGGTACATGATACCCTCCCTATTCATTCTATGAAATGGGGACTTGTTTTACTTTAATAATTGATCATTTTAATTGTTTGATTTGATATCCTCCTTATTTTTGCTCTAGGGATGG
This sequence comes from Micropterus salmoides, assembly GCF_014851395.1. NCBI lineage: Eukaryota > Metazoa > Chordata > Actinopteri > Centrarchiformes > Centrarchidae > Micropterus > Micropterus salmoides. The sequence goes on from NW_024040380.1 coordinate 410, forward strand.
CAATGGCAGAATCAGTTGGTCCACCACGTTGGTCCAGTTGGTTGGCATGGAATTTTGTACAGACACTTATGAACCCCAAGGGATGAATCCTAACATTTATGATCCACTGGCCTTCACTTTAGCAAAGCACAGCCTCACACAGATGCTATGTAGTTTGTTGTAGACTCTCAAGGTGCTTTCAGACAATGAGTGGGTAATACTGCTTCTGCTGCCCAGCAGAAGAGGGTTAAAAGAAAAAAAATGATGGAAATCCACTGTTCCCTTGTGCTTCCCTTTAATTCTGAATCACAGTCAAGCACAGATCATACATATGTACAGGACTCCTTACTCCCCGATGCATGTAGCAGGTTCATTTCTGCAAATGAACGCGCCCCTTGATATAATTCTCATCAAGGTTCAATCAATTTTCTCTTTCTTTGCCTGCAGCGGTGTATCAAAAGGGTTCTTCATCAATCTCTTTCCCTCTATTCTCATCCTCAGCCCCCTGCCACTCCTCCTCTTCAGATTGAGACAGGGGACTTCAGGGGTGGGGTGGCGTGGATGTTGTAGGTGGTTTTAATTTAAGGTTTGAAGTTGAAAATGCGGCAAGGTTTCTACAAGATTCCTTTGGGGTGAAGCTCGGCCAACATGGCCTAAGGGGAAGGGGAGAAGAGTTAGAAATGCAGTGGTGTGATGCAAAATGTGATTGGTGTTACATTGTTATGGTTTGTTGCTGATGACGTGCATCTTCACCCACGCAGAAGGCAGAGGAAGAATGAATCAGAGCCATTGGGGAAGGCTCTTTGGCTTACAGGTTGGCTGGTCGGTGAAGGGGGCAGCTAACAGGAGAAATTGCTTGGTTTCAGGGGATAAAAGGCAGATCAGGGGTCACCTTTGCCTGGGTTATACCTCGAGTGGGATCACCACACACATACATCCTGGTCCAGTGCTGTAGGAGATGATGGTTAAATGTTTTGGCAGCCAGGTCAGGAGACGGTCTGTCGCTGACCCGCTGGTGAAGGCTGGAGTTATCATCTCCCAGTGATGAATGACCACTCAGTGCAAGAAGCTGCAACCTTGCATTGGCTTGTCAGCTGGGGTCCCACGCCATTGCAGTCATGCACACATATTCATAGCTATACACTAAAGCATGAAATGGACTTCCATGTAAGTGGTGCTTGTTATTTCCAGTTTACATTTTTTTAAATAAGATTGACAAATTTATTTTATTTTGAATATTTAAAAAACTGTAAAAACCTGTTAATAATAATAAATTACAAAACCTCTGCTTGAAAATATCACTAAAACAAAAATACAACTTGCACTGGAAGTATTTAGTAGTTTTGCCATGTATTATTTTGTAATGAATTAGAACATTCTGACCTGTCCTCTCCACCAGGGGACCCTCAGCCAATGGTTGCCTCAAATTATATTGCAGGTTAATCTATATCTACCAGAGTGACCATGGCTTTGGTTTCATTTGTCCATATTTTGAGATACTGTATCTATCTCTGAGATTACTGTTTTTAACAATTAAATAAAAAAATTAGGGCTGTCAAATACATTTTTTCTTAATCATGATTAATCACTGAATTTCAATAGTTAATCGCAATTAATCGCATGTTTTATCACATGATAAAAATTATTATTATAATTATTATGATTATTATATATCTTAACTGTTGTAAGTCTGTATTAACAATGATAACAATTATTGCCAGTGTATCTTGATTGGAAATCAAATTAATGCAAAAAAAGTTAGTTTTTGAACTTGACTTTAAGATTTATTTGATAATTTCAAATCAAAAGATGTGCAACGGGACTGAGGTAAAACAATCAATGTAAATGAAATATAGTCTTCCTTAAGCTTGCTTTCAAAAATTCTACAGCAAAAGTGCATGTACAAAATGTACACACATTATTATAAAGTGCATAACAAACAAAATACTCCATAGCTATATTATTTTTGAATTCAGAGGCCATGAGGAGACAGTAAGCTTTATGATCCACCTTCAAGTGAGTAATCCAGGACAGGTATAAACACTTTAGCCTTTAGACCTGGCCAGAGAACTCATTGTGCAAACTAGTTCATTTGAAGCATATCCTATTACTGCAACATCACCTGCTTGATCCTGGCAGAAACCTTTGTTGCAAGACAAAAAAGCCCCCCTGCCCCCTCTCCCTTCCATTACCATTGTTTTTCTAGTTATTTTAAAACCATACCACTAATCTAAAATATATGTATACATTTAGATTCATGGTTAACTCTATGATTAAATGAATGTAAGAGAATTACAGACACACACAGTATGCATACTGTTTATGGTGTATTTAGTCATCTGTGGGCACCAGGACCGCGACAACCTGCTGTGTTGCGTCCCGATCTGTTGGGACCCAGATGGGAATATGAGTCCGACGGTGTTTGTCAGCGAGCCCAGATAGGCTCGCTAACCTCCTGCACTTCCTCCTTCCTTCCTTCCTGTACTCTCATCACCCCATCCCTCTCACTTGCCCAACCCAAAAAGCAATACTAAACACAGTAATACCTCTGTTGGTCCCTGCTGCGTGTGGTGTTGTTGAGGTTACCCACTCAGAAGCCTCAAACAGATTGAAACAAGAGAGAGAAAGAAAATCGGATGGGGAGTCCCAGGGTGACTGTGTTGTGTCCGTCCGCCGACTCCTGACGTGACTTCATTTAGATTTATATCAGCTGCTAAATTAAAATAATCACTTCTAGAGCACTCCGGGCTTTACCTCATTTCTTTCTCTCTTTCATTTTGTTATGTTATTTTTCTCTGTTTCAGCTGTTTGAGAGGCCTCTCTCTTTTTTTTGTCATTTGTTCTATCCTGTAGACACCTTGCCCATTTGAATATTTATAGTACATATGCTTTATTTGTCCTGGCAAAGTAAGCTGAGCATGTGGTTTTCCTCCCATACTGAATTGAAATCTGTCACTGAGCTTCTCATGTGAAGAGGTTGGTAAGGTACTTTGCTAAAATGCTCATACATTGTCCCATAGTCTGTAGTAGTGCTGAAACAATTTATCAATGAATCTATTGGTCAACCAACAAAAATGAATCATCATTCAAGAAAGACTGACAGGCATGGGCTGTTTCCAATACTGCATTTCTTTGTTTGTAAAAACAAACTGCAGTCCACTAACACCATAAAACAACCGGCTCCAGCACAACACAGACTCCAAAATAAACTCCACGTAAGGATAAAAACAACAATAAAGTTTTATGTGCTGAAGCCCAACCAAACAAAATCATATGAGGTTGGCTAAAAACACAGTGAACATCAGTTAGGCTAATTGTTAGCTCATCGACTAACGCCGACCAGTTGTTAAGTTTATCTGGTGCAAAATAATACAGTTTTGGCTTTCTACATGACTTCACTAGCTAACGCCACCTATATTACTATCCTGTGTACCACCTGTATTATGTCAAAGTGTTGATTTTAGCATGCAAGAAATGATTTAACGGTATAAAGCAAATGTGGAGTGATTTGTTTATAGCCTTGATGCAAGGTAGGAGCAGCCAGCTAACATTAGCACAATCCACCGCTGTTTACTTCATAACATTCAATTTAGGTTTATTGTCATTTTACAATTACTTAGGTATACAGCTTCTTCACCGTCTCGGTCGCTGTAACTTACGTTACCCACATAATATACAATAATGCAACATAACATTGGTTATTGAAAAGCCGCAGGATTTAGCAAACTCAAGCCGATAAAATATTACTATAACGCTGCAGTGGAAGTTTACCAGAATTTCCTGCATGTTGTATGAAGCTGTCTCCCAGTGAGTCTGTTTTTAGCCGCTTTCACACTGCCTTATTTTCCGGGACGATTGTGCCAGTATGCCGGCTCACTGCGCTGTAGGAAAGGTAACATTATGGAGCTGGAATGGGGGTTTGATTTTATCTGCCTCTGAGCCTCTGAGCCGGGATGCTGGCAGTAATAGAGCGGAACAGGTCTGTGTGAAAAGCCATAGACGGCATGCCAGTGTTTCCGTGTTAATTGCGGGATCCTTGTATAAAAGCCATTGTGAGTTTGAGCCGAGCACGCGTACAAACACAAACCTGGTTGCGATCTTAAAACCGCACTGCTAGTGGCTGCTAAAAACTACATACCAAAAACCAAAATCTACTATGTCACACTGATCTGTATTTATTACTGTCTTATTAAATCAGTTTCTGAAGGCTGAAAGTATGTTCACACTGAAATCAAAGCAAAGAGAAAGATCGGTTGCATATAAATTCAATGCAAAGACATGAGAGAATAAGAATTTTCCTGAGGTGTCCATTAGTCGAATTTGTGAGCTAAAAAATCTGCTTCACACTCAGTCTGAATACACCTTTAGATGTTATTATACAGTCACATATTTCTTTCAGTTGCATATTCAGTTTGTCTTGTATTTATCATATGAGACCTTCCCACCAGACAGCATCACCTCCATCCGTGTTGAAATGTTCAAAAGCAATCTTTGGGAAGTAATACCTACCAAAATGATGATTCTTCTTGTTGTCATATTTTGTATTGGACCTTCAGAGTTATTTTGATTTCCAACCAAAAAACAACTTGTGTTCCACTTGAGAAGTACATCTGGTGGCACATGAATGCACCATTAGCCATTAGGCTTCGAAAGAAAAGAATAGGCTGTGGCCAAAATGTGGCTGTTTCCCCCACTGTGAGGTGACAGCAGGGCAGCCCGATTTAACAACTGGGTCATTCCCAAAAGGAGCCTGGTGGATGTTTGTTTTATGACTTATGAGGTTTTGATTCTTGTGCATGTGCGCACATGCAAACGACAAGGACAAGAAAGCACAGGAGTACACCGGCAAACACACCACGTATTGCGCACGTAGTGGCGCTATGCACACACATGCAATCTTAAATACACATGAAAAGTAAATATTCAAATAAAGCAATAAGCACACACAGAAATGCATATGCACACACATGTATACACACATTCATAGCCATTCTGAAACGTGCACAATTTTGAATAAATGTACACTCACACATATGAGCATAAAGGCCACCCTACAAACAAACACACTTGCTTGAGCACACACACGAAAGCATGGACAACCCTCCCTTTTGAGCATTCCCTCTCTCTCGCTCTCTCTCTCACACACACACACACACACACACACGCATAGAAGAATCCTCAATAGTGCTACTAGTCCTAATAATGCTGGAGTGTTGTGGCAACTAGGCTTTAAGCTACAAATTGACTGCTAGCCGCGGGTGGGCTCATGTAGCGGCTTACTACTGCTACTCCACCACTGTCCATTCAGCCAGAGGAGACTGTTAGACAGATATATGGCCACTTAATTGGCCCATGATGGCAGTGTGGCGGAGTGGTGATCGCCAGCGGAGTGCTAGACACCAGGATGATTAGGGGCCTGTGTGTGTGTTTTTGTGTGAGAAACTGTGTGTGTGCATGGGAAATGAAGCCAAGCTCAGGGTCTGGGCTCTCTTTTTGTGTATGTGTGAGTTTGTGTGTGTGTGTGTGTGTATGTGTGTATAAAGAGACTGCTCAGCCCAGCAGGACAGCGCCAGGCCTGGACTTATTAGACACTCGTCTCGAGCTGTCAACCCACACAAAAGGCATCAGACGATTAAAAAAATGAACAGCCGCAAACATATTCTGCACACTGCTAGTCTTCTGCTATGTGTCAGGTGTGTGTGGGTGTGAGGTTTGTGGGGTCTTTGTGTGTGTGTGTGTGTGTGTGTGTGTGTGTGTGTGTGTGTGTGTGTGATGGAGGCCTATTTTCCCTCAGAGTCCACTCTTCCTCTAAGTGGGGAAATCAATGCAAATAAGGGAAGCGGGGAGGACGGGAGGAGTGAAAAGAATGACAAAAAAGGGCTGAAAAAATGAACAATAAACAAAGGCCTGGATTTAAGAAAAGAAAAAAAGGGAGAGAGAAGAAGCGAGGGGAAAAAATGGGATGAGAATGCCCATTAAGGTGGGAAATTGGAGCCCTTTGCTGTTAAGCATTCTGCGTGTGCCCATATTTCCCTGATGGTGAAGCGAGATTTGCCGGGCCCCGAGTTATCCAGATGAGACCGGCAAGAATTAAAACGCCATATGTTCAGGGCGGCACCTCGACGCAAATCAAACGCTCCTGTAATTTCTCTCAATACAAAAGAGGCCCCTAACATTAGGCTCTCTCTGCTTTGCTGGTTTGTTTATTTCCACCCTATTTTTGTCATGTTGATGTGGTGATTTATTCTAACTTAGTGTTGGCTTCTGCTGCTCTATAGGTTGTGTGTAAGTACGTGTGTAGACAGCATGTTAGGTTGTAGGTGACTGACATAAATATAGGAATCTCACTGTGGCCCAATGACCTTTTTATAATGATTTTTACACATTAGAGAGCTCCAATAGCCTGAAAATGTTCCTCTCTCCTGGTTTATGTGCCACCAAACTAAGTCTGGTGGCTACTAAATAGCCATCACATTTTGCATTTTATTTATATTGATATTTGATCTATTCAATAAATGTATTTATCAAGCGCATTTTGGGGTTAACAGTGCACACTTTGACTCCTCAAAGACATTTATGGTTGTACACACAAAAAGGAAGTAAGTGGCAACAATGGGGAAAAAGAGGTTTTGAGAAAGAAGTTCAAAGTCTGCCTCCTTTCTTGCCTCCACACACGGCCAGTCTCTAACTTAGTCTCTGCATTAGGAAGGCGTGATTATCTGTATTGGAACGTTACACCTGTGCACATAGCCCCTTCGATTCCACCATTGGGAAGAGGTTTCAAACGTTATCAATTCAACAAGAACAAAGTCCTTCAGAGCTCAGATTTTGTGTATCTGCCCTGCCTTATTGTGGTAATACAAATAGAAATTGTTTGTTGCCTTGGTCTAAAGGATAAAAGATAACACGAGTCATCATGATATGCATGCAGGTTTGATGTAAGTGTCCTAAACTGTTACAGACATAAGCAAGGCTTTACTTTACTGGGGTGAGTTTCCCAAAAGCATCGTTGCTAACTATGGTAGCATATTCCTTGGTTAACACCGTCGTTAAGTAGAAGCTCACTTCACAATGACTACGTCATAGATATCAGAAAATGCAGTTTTAGGAGGTGGATGTAATGTGTATATTAAGCAGGGGATGTTTGATAATCTTGCTGTAGAAACATATTTAAGGAGACGTTTTTTTTATTTGCAGTTGTAAAAGTTATTTTAAATGTATTTGAGTAGGGTTACTTAGTAACTTAGTTAGACCATCTACAAACAGCAGGTGTTTTTCTCACTGATTACCCATCAGTTCACAATAACTTAATTTAATAGTCACCCAGTATTTAATATTAATCACCCAGGTTAAAGGACAAAACGGAGAATGTAAAGACAAGACTTTTAATATTACCTTCATGTATGCATTTCTAGGCCTATGAACAAGATGGGTGTTCTCTGTTCTTCATTCAAATATAAAAAGAGACAGCATAAAATGCATTACAGTACTATAATGCTTTCGTTGCCATTATAACAAAGAGGACTCACGGGATTTGAACCTGTGTCTGTCTCAACAGATAACATCCTCAAGCTCTGCCACTTAACACACAGAGATATTCTCAAGATTGAATTTTTTGCGGCCAAGGGATTCATAACAGTGTTGAAATGGAGATACTTGCAGATTAAACCTATTTTACTAAATGCTATGTAATCACTAATTGTTCTTAATTTTTTCTTCTAAAATCTTCTAAAAAGTTATAGCCTATATTTAAAATGATTAGGTTATATATTACAGGGATTGGACAATGAAACTGAAACACCTGGTTTTAGACCACAATAATTTATTAGTATGGTGTAGGGCCTCCTTTTGCGGCCAGTACAGCGTCAATTCGTCTTGGGAATGACATATACAAGTCCTGCACAGTGGTCAGAGGGATTTTAAGCCATTCTTCTTGCAGGATAGTGGCCAGGTCACGACGTGATGCTGGTGGAGGAAAATGTTTCCTGACTCGCTCCTCCAAAACACCCCAAAGTGGCTCAATAATATTTAGATCTGGTGACTGTGCAGGCCATGGGAGATGTTCAACTTCACTTTCATGTTCATCAAACCAATCTTTCACCAGTCTTGCTGTGTGTATTGGTGCATTGTCATCCTGATACACGGCACCTCCTTCAGGATACAATGTTTGAACCATTGGATGCACATGGTCCTCCAGAATGGTTCGGTAGTCCTTGGCAGTGACGCGCCCATCTAGCACAAGTATGGGGCCAAGGGAATGCCATGATATGGCAGCCCAAACCATCACTGATCCACCCCCATGCTTCACTCTGGGCATGCAACAGTCTGGGTGGTACGCTTCTTTGGGGCTTCTCCACACCGTAACTCTCCCGGATGTGGGGAAAACAGTGAAGGCGGACTCATCAGAGAACAATACATGTTTCACATTGTCCACATCCCAAGATTTGCGCTCCTTGCACCATTGAAACCGACGTTTGGCATTGGCACGAGTGACCAAAGGTTTGGCTATAGCAGCCCGCCCGTGTATATTGACCCTGTGGAGCTCCCGACGGACAGTTTTGGTGGAAACAGGAGAGTTGAGGTGCACATTTAATTCTGCCGTGATTTGGGCAGCCGTGGTTTTATGTTTTTTGGATACAATCCGGGTTAGCACCCGACATCCCTTTCAGACAGCTTCCTCTTGCGTCCACAGTTAATCCTGTTGGATGTGGTTCGTCCTTCTTGGTGGTATGCTGACATTACCCTGGATACCGTGGCTCTTGATACATCACAAAGACTTGCTGTCTTGGTCACAGATGCGCCAGCAAGACGTGCACCAACAATTTGTCCTCTTTTGAACTCTGGTATGTCACCCATAATGTTGTGTGCATTGCAATATTTTGAGCAAAACTGTGCTCTTACCCTGCTAATTGGACCTTCACAGTCTGCTCTTATTGGTTCAATGTGCAATTAATGGAGATTGGCCACCAGGCTGGTCCAATTTAGCCATGAAACCTCCCACACTAAAATGAGAGGCGTCTCAGTTTCATTGTCCAACCCCTGTATTTATATTGTTGAGTTCATTAATACTTTTGTTGATTTTCTTGTTATTGCCGGTATGACTATAATAAAAGTTAGCATAATAATGTCACTTAATATGAGTCACAACTGACATTTTCAGGCAGAATATAACAACGTTTTGTGAGTTTCCTGCTGTGAAAAACAGACAAACCTATCTGGAAACGTGTTAGTTCGAACTATGTTGGTTCAAACTAAGTTGGTTCAAACCACGGTGGCACCAACAAGGTACGACAGCTTTGGGAAACGGGCGTACTTCAGATGTTGGTTAGTTAAACGATGCATTGTACCAAGATAGTTCAGTGCTACCTTCCGTGGTTGTACAGGAAACACACCCCAGGTTGATCACTTTCTAATAATATTTTTCTGAAGAGAACTATGTAATTAAGAACTAATAGAAATTAACTCAGTTTAGTTGAATTGAAACTGCACTGTCACACTGCCCCCATTTTCCCATATAATTTGTCACCAGAAACTATCTTCCTAGAATTTACAGTTAAATATCATTTCTTTTTTTATTGATACCAAACTATGGCACCTGTTAAATGAAGTGTTACTCAAGTCTTTTTTAAGCTTTCACAAAATGTTTGTGCAAATGTCATTAGAATTTTTTTACCACTGTAAAGGAAGATAATGTAGCTTTGACTGTAGTGCATGCTAAAACACAGTGTGACACGGGCACAAGCAGAGAAGTGATCAGTGAACTGATTCAGTAATGTGAGGTAAACAGCTATATATCTAAGGTTGGCTGATGTTACATAGCCACCAAAAGATAATGGTCAGATAATGGTCATACCCCCAAGTAAGGCATGACAGTTGCTTCGATTGTGGGCTTGAGCAGCAAAACACTTATGTGTGATAAATTGAGAAATTGTGCCTTAAACTGTATTGTTTATGAATGCAACTAATTTCATATACATAGTTTCTTTATAAATAATAGCTGAGGGATGAAACTAGCTTTCATGCTACTGCGTCAGGAAACATTTTCCTGCATAGAGTGAAGCTGCACCGTAATTTCCCTCCTTCACTGACTTTGTGTGCCTCCGCACCACTTCTAAATTATATTCTCATTCTATCTGGGTCTGTGAGCAGTTTCATACATCAAACAATAAACATACATCAGACAATAAATATGTGTTTTTTCATGTACATGGGGAAAAATGGCCGTCAGTTCCAAAGTTAACTCGCAGCACTTTTTCACCACTGTGATCACAAGCTTCTTTCTCAACCACACTCCCCGCACCCACCCACTGTCCACCATCACCCACTCCAATAACATCTCTATCTACCACTATCTTTTCTTTAAATGTTGCCCCTGCCTCGCCGGTCCCCACTGGCCCGACTCGCACCAATAATTGTGTGTTTTCAACCTCTGCTGCCTTTGGCTAATTTAACCACAGATTGAAATGGAATGACCCCCCCACACACAGACCACCGCCACGCCCCACTACCCCCCCTCACCCCCATATACACACACACACACACACACACACACACACACACACACCGTGCCGGCAATCAGGAGTCTGAATGGACTGTGTTTCCTCGACAGACACAAGGCTGATTCCAAAGCTAATAGTCATTGTTTGAAGTGACACCGCTGCCCTGGCATTTGCTTAACCTTCTGTCTTATGCACAAGGCAGAGTCAATGCACAATCCCTGCTTAATTAATATCTTCCCTCTCTTTCCACTCTCCCACTCCACCTCCCTTTTATCCCTTTACAACCAGAGAGAGAAATGGAGAGATTGATAGTGTAATTTCTACATTTTTAGAGCTAAAACAGATGTTCATTATACATATATTTTCTGTCATTTACAGATCAACAGCCTACAGCGTTGTAGTAGTACATCTAACAAGCATTTGTAAGTTACTTTTTGATAAATATGTCACATTTGATAGATAACCAGTTTTGCAGTTAAAATCCTCAAGGTTTCCATAACTGTAAACCTGATTTTTAAAACTATTTACCTATTTATTATGCTGGAATTCTGTAATTGCCTCTTTCTTTATACATGTTTTGACACAAGTAAAGCTCACACACACCCACACACAGTTTATGTATGTGTGTGTGTGTGTGTGTGTGGTATCAAGTATCACAATGATGCAATATTATTAATATTACAGTACATCGAATTTCAGTCTAAGGGGTGTTCTGAACTTCTGCAGGACACACCTGTGGTTCCTCTCTCCTCCAAGAGTTTTTTTTTATGGGTTGGAACATCCACGATGATGGTGAACCTCTCTCCATTTTTGTGTCATGGGCTGGAAAACGGAGGAGAGGGAGGAAACATAATTGTGCAGAATGGAAAGCGTCCAATGTTTTCAAGGATTTATAACAATGCTGCACCGCAAGAGAGAAACCATATTCTGAAGGTGCTGCATGCTGTCATTTTATTTTAAACAGACGAGAGCAAAACAGAAACAGACAGTAACAACCACAAAAATAAACATGGGATGTACAAAATGTGTACTACATCCTCATTCTCATTTACAAATGAATGTCACTATTATATGGAAAACTGGAAAATTGACTACCTATTAACTGCCTCAGGATAATTAGTAGAACTAAATGTATTAAATTCATGTATCTTACATGTTTTGATATTAAATGCACATATCTTAGCAACCCTCAGCTTCGATAAAGCTGTGCATCTTTTTTGCAATGTTATTTGTGTCATTATTTTTTGATACAATGTATCCTTCCAGAATAAAGTTACCGATATCCAAGAAAAATTATTGTTTTGCAACATCACCCAGTAAAACAGGGAAAATGTTTAGCTAAAGGGACATTTTTAAGCTCATGTTTTGATCTTACCTCAAAAAAGAAAAAAGTGTGACTAGAAATAATGAAACATTGACTGAATAAAAACGACATTCATATGTTTCAATAACGCACCCATTCTTTAACATTCTGCTAATGGTCAAGAAGTCATTTTTAACACAAAAAATAAATCTATATCATTGTTTTACATACAGTGGACAAAACTATAAAGGCAACACTTTTGTTTTTGCCCCCATTCATCATGAGTTGAACTCAAAGATCTAAGACTTTCTCTATGTACACAAAAGGCCTATTTCTCTCAAATATTGTTCACAAATCTGTCAAAACTGTGTTAGTGAGCTCTTCTCCTTTGCTGAGATAATCCATCCACCTCACAGGTGTGGCATATCAGACAGCATGGGTATTGCACTGGTGTGCCTGAGGCTGGCCACAATAAAAGGCCACTCGAAAATGTGCAGTTTCACTTTATTGGGGGGGGGGGGGGGTTCGGAAACCAGTCAGTATCTGGTGAGACCACCATTTGCCTCACTCAGTGCAACACATCTCCTTTGCATAGAGTTGATCAGGTTGTTGATTGTGGCCTGTGGAATGTTGGTCCACTCCTCTTCAATGGCTGTGCGAAGTTTAAAGGCAGACCGCGATGAGGACAACGAGCATGCAGATGAGCTTCCCTGAGAGGGTTCCTGACAGTTTGTGCAGAAATTCTTTGGTTGTGCAAACCGACTGTTGCAGCAGCTGTCTGGGTGGCTGGTCTCAGACGATCTTGGAGGTGAAGATGCTGGATGTGGAGGTCCTGGGCTGCTGTGGTTACACGTGGTCTCTGGTTGTGAGGCCGGTTGGATGTACTGCCAATTCTCTGAAACACCTTTGGAGACGGCTCATGGTAGAGAAATTAACATTCTATTCACAGGCAACAGCTCTGGTGGACATTCCTGTAGTCAGCATGCCAATTGCTTGCTCGAAACTTGCAACATCTGTGGCGTTGTGCTGTGTGATGGAACTGCACATTTTTGAGTGGCCTTTTATTGTGGCCAGCCTAAGGCACACCAGTGCAATACCCATGCTGTCTGATATGCCACACCTGTGAGGTGGATGGATTATCTCAGCAAAGGAGAACAAAAGTGTTGCATTTATAATTTTGTTCAGTGTATGAACCCTAATTTTTCAATATCTTTTCTTTATGTGTATGTGTTTCAGGCGGCCTAGAGGATCAATATGTTATTAATCATTTTGCTCATCTTATTTTATTTTCAACCACATTACCATCCCATATACAGGAACAGACTGATACACTAACAATTGAATCACTCCATTATGAATCCAACCTTTTCTTAAAGCAGAGATCAGTTGTTTATATGAATGAACAGAGCCACTAATTGTGACAGTAACAGAAAGGACGAGTCCAATCTGTTGATACATATATCACAAGTTCATATTTGTGTAACATTTATAGTTCTAGCAGACTGTAGAAGTTCTACATATAAGCTGACAAACAGGTGACAAAAAAGGTAAAGGGTTAAACTTTATTATATAGCATTATCAAAAAAGAATTACTTTTGGACTAGCCCTTTGCTTTTTGGATACGTGGCTGAGATTGCCTTGATAGTGATAATTTGTGTAATGGCTGCAGAGTAGAAATGGCAATATTTTATGTCAAGCACATAAAACTGCCTCTACTGCTGTGTCGTGTGTTGTACAGTAGGAGTGGACCCATCTGGACAGAGAGGTCATTTGTTTGCTTTTCCTACTGCATATTTGTGTAAGCTTCCCTCTTTCTATCTCTCTCTTTCTTGGGGGGTGTTCGATGAAGTGGTCAGCAGTTGACAGGTGCTACCATGGTTGACAGGCGGAACACAGCTTGTGTGTGTGTGTGTGTGTGTGTGTGTGTTTGTGTGTGAGAGACGCTGCTTGAGGGCACATCGGCCCTGTGCTGCAGAGCATAGCAGGAACAAAGCCACAGGGACACAGAGTCAATGACATCTCTCTCTCTCTCCTTCTCTCGCTGCTTGTCTCTTGCTCTCGCAACACACTCAGAAATTTCACCTCTCCCGCTTTCACCCCCACAAGAAAGAGAAAGGGGCTGAACTCGTGTTTTTTTCTTGTAATAGAACGTTACATTACAGGTGTGTTTGTGGGGTAACCTGAGGCAGATAGGGATTGCAGTCTCATGCTGTTTGGACTGAGAAACTAACTCACTGGGTGGGCCTGACACTTACGACATGGGGAACTGTAATGGTGACCGCTAAGATGTGCAAGGTGAGGGTCATGTTACTTACGGAGGCAGCGGTAGGGATCGGTAGGATACTTTTTAGTGGCTTTGCCAGGTTATTTACATGTACTATTAGCTAGAGTGGAGTCTTGAGCATACAGCCATGCTAGCAGCTCTGTGTCTTTGAGCTAAATGCTAACTAACAATATACTCACAATGGTGACATGCTGATGTTTAGTAGGAAATGTTTTCCATGGTCGCCATCTTACTTTTGCATGTTAGCATGATAACATTTGCTGATCTGCACTAAACAGTTCACCCTGTGGGGATCATGACTATTGGTACAAATTTTATTTTGGTTGTGAACTCTTCCTTTCATTTATCAGAGTCATGAATGTAAACTTGCTTGTAGCACTAGGTGAAAGATTTGGGGATCATAAAGACCTGTAGACCTGTCCAAAAAATATTCACAGCAGTCATCCAATATAGAAGATATTTCAGTCTGGACAAAAGTGTTGGGCTGAACGAAACTCCCATCATGAAAACAATTTTGGACAAAAAAGGCGCAATCACTGGAGAAGAATACAAGCTGTCCTTGAAATTAAAAAAATTTAGTAAAACACTATTTTTCAACTCTGAACTGAAAAGAAGAATAAAAAAAGAACAACAACCTCTTGTGTTTTCTGATCTTTTGCCTCTATTTAAGTGCTACATACAAAGCAAGACCTGTTTCAGTTATTTGAAAAGTTATCTTCAGTGGGAAAGTGGTCTTTGCACACTTGTATTCAGACAGTTGCGTAGTAGAATAGGGGATCTAACAAAAAAACGCTCCTGCACATTTATGGTAAATTTACTGAATAGCTACATGTCAGTCAATAGACATTAGTCAGACATTCCACACAACAAATAAAAAACTAGCCTGCATAAAACAACAACCAACCCTAGGGACAAAAGCAATCCATTATCCAGAGAAAAACACAGCACCTGGGCAGGGGTGGGGTAAAAAAAGAAGGCGCATTCAGGTGAATCTATAGACTATAAAAATACTTTAACTATGGGCATTGTGACCTGTGATGGACTGGCGACCTGTCCAGGGTGTACCCCGCCTTTCGCCCAATGTCAGCTGGGATTGGCTCCAGCCCCTCTGCGATCCTGTACAGAGGATAAGCGGTTGACGATGGATGGATGGATGGATGGATGTGCATTGTCAAAAAATCAAACAAAATATGACAGCCAAAACAATAGACATCCAAAAACAGCAATAGATAATTCGTACAAGTAAAGGGATTGTTATTAGCAAGGTATTCAATATACAGAATACATTGTATTATAGCTGCATAAATATACACAAATAATGTCAATCAAAACCTGATGAAATGCACTGGAAAATACACAATCTATAGAGCACATAAGTTCTCATAATGGTGATATATCCAGTAATCCGAAATGCTTACTGGAGCATCTGACATTTACCATTTAGTCATTTACATAGTTCACATGACCCTTGTCTTAGACATTATAGTCTTCCTTTATGATGCAGAACACCGTTTTTATGCCCATCCGTCCCTTCAAGTCAGCCCCACCATATAACGATGCGGCCTTCATTTACCTCATCACATTTCCCATTCCACCTTGGATGAGGTTTGACTGGTTGCAGAAGTGGATCCTCAGCAGGCTTGACCAAGGGAATGTGTGCATGTATGTGTGTGTGCATGTGTGTGCGCTGCTCCTCCACATGTTGGTATCTAAATTAAATTGTCTTTATCTCCTCCAGAAAAAAAAATGGGAGAGGGAGGATGGGGAGGGCTGAGGAGTGGGTGTGAAAATTAATTTGTTAGATCAAAAAATATTTAATTTTGCTGCACATCAAACAAACTTTGTCTTCAGACAGGGTGTACTGAGGCGGGCCTGCCTTTTTCTTCTTCTTCCTCTTCTTTTTCTTCATCTGGTTCTTCTTTTTTCTTTAATTAAAAAAGCATTCTATTATTACAGCAGATGAAAAGGAAACATCTATTCAAACAGTACAGTCGTACCGGACTACCACTAATCTTTTGGTAATTATTTTTTAATTGAATCTTTTGAGCACAAAAGCCCTGAGCAGATGCTTGCATTACAGCGGTCCCACATCGCGCGCCACGCCATGTATACGAGATGATGCCTGCATTGCCACGAGCGAACGGCAGGACAACACGGGAATGAAAGAGGGAAGTTGTGGAAGAGAGAAACAAGATTAAGGAGGAATGGGATTGGATGGATGGAAAGAGGGGAGAAGGAAGTCTGCTGAGATGGAAAGTTATGTATAGATGAACAGCTCAGCAGCTCTTTAGATGTCTGTAGTGTGTTTGCACGTACACACATGAAAATCCTTTCCGCTGAATACACACGCTTGCTTGTAAACTGAGAGGTCAAGCAGCTTGAATCTAAACTGTGCCTTCTCCACTTCTCGCAATCCGTCTTTCGTCTGGACGCCTCCAAACTTCTTCTGCATCTGCAGAGTGCTGATTACAAGCACATAATGATCAGTCTTAAGGGAATGGACGGGGGTGCTTTTTATAAAAAAAAAGCTCCAAAAGATGAACCCAGTCTAAACTTTCCAGCATTTTGCCTCCCAGAAAGGACCTTAAAACACCTTATTACCACAGAGCTCCCCATTTCACTGACATTTGATATGCTTCCATGTCTGAGTGAGGGATCCTGGATGATGTGTGTGTAAAGTTCTCCCTGTGAGATGCCTCAGAAGTGCTTAAAAGACATGTAGAGGGAGATGCAAAGAGGGGCTTAAGGAGCAGGCAAATAGGAGCGGCTCGGAGAAAGAGACATCTTTAGCTTGGCTGTATGCAACGGCATATTGGCTCTTAATCATGTCGAGTACCCGTCAGAGCTGGCCAAAGCTGGTTAAATCACATTACTCATGCATTGTGCATGTATGTGTATGAGTGCGAAGGAGTGTGTGACCATGCTTTTATGTGTGTGTATGTGTGTCTGCATAAAGGAAAGTACAGGACAGAGTGAGTGTGTGAAGGTGTTAGCCCGAATTGTACATCAGCTTGGTTCTGTCACTTTGATTGAAGCTTTTTGAGCATGTATTTATGAAGCATCTCAGTAAGAAATCAGTCCTAACCGACTAAAAATTCTTAGAGTGACGCATATCCAGTCCTGCTTTTAGGCCTAGAAGTAAAAACATTTTATCAGCTGAATTAATGTCAGAAATTACATGTAAATCTGCTGATATTTAGGAGAGTGGCGGTGAAGTCCTAACCTGCCATGGTGGACTCGTACTGCGCCTCAGTCAAAAGATTCCCGTTATCGACCGGCAAATCCAGTCAGAGTAGTAATTCTTCACTGTGTGGAAGCCGGACTTGGAAGCTATCAGAGTTTAGGATAATGTTAGCAGCTTGGTCCAGCTCTGGATTGGATTTGCAGCCATTCTCTTGTAACATTACAAGACTGCAGTATAGAAAAATTTTGCTCAAGTTCCATGTGTTCTACATGGATCATCAACTGGGAGGATGCTGACTTTTTGCCTGGGACATGTAGCTTCAACGTCAGTTATTAGCACAATATCATGTATGTCGCCATCAAGGACATATTTCAGTCCCTTTGATACAAATCTTTACACAAACAAATCAGCTGGAAACATCAAATTTTCAGCATTTTCAAATGCTTAATCAGCTATAGCGCCAGCTGATAAAATTTATACGTTTTTGTTAAATAGAAATGAGAAACCTGCTTTTGTCTTTGATTGAAAGGACTATTATTTAAAAAATGATTTTTGAGAGGTAAAGCTGCCACAGTTGTTGTAAACTGCATATATGTGCTGTGGTAGTAGTAGTAGTAGTAGTAGTAAGTACATACATACATGTACATACATGCTTGAGTGTATACTTCTATTCCTCTACATATCAGAGTCAAATATTGTGCTTTTACTCCACTACATTTGTCTGACAGCAACTAGTTATGTTTCAGATTAGAATTTTTCAGAATCTACATGTCCAGTGAAAACCACTTACGTCAACATTTGGGGATTTTTAATTTTAATTTTTCAGATAAACTGAAGGATTAAGTGTTCCCTTATAGATCGAGAAAATTCTCCTACTTCTTAAGGACAATTTAAAACATTCCTGTATTAGCTGGAAAATGCATCGTAACACAGCTGAAAACAGGGCTGAGCTCATGAAAGGTTTACTTTTTCAGAAATACATATTAGTGGTACTAGTACTTTCACTCAAGTAGATCTGAACACTTCTTTCACCACTGGTGGCACAACAGAACTTAACGAATAGTCAGTTCACTAGTGGACTTTGTTTTCATATTCTTGCTTAACCTGGTTAATTAGTTCTTTGGGATTATTTGCCTATAAACAAACATGTAAACGTGTGCTGCCTCCTGCACGTTGACCTTTTCCATGTCCACTGTCATACACTGTGTCTTTTCTAATTTGCGTCTCTCTTTCAGCAAGTGACGTGTTTTTCATAGTTTAACTTTCATTGTAATTCCAAGGAATGATTCTGAGATGCTTGATATATGAGGGCAGATTTTGCATCTGAGCATATAGCTATTTTAAACCTGAACTCATCAATATTCGGTCTTATCAAATCTTGCTAATGACAACACAGGGACAGATACAAGGGTGAGAAAAAGAGAAGGATGCTGCTGGATGTGGGATGGCGCGGAACGGGAGGAGGGGACTGAGTGACGAAGAGGACCAACTCCGAGAATGAGGGATCAACAATGCCATAAATAACCTTGGGAGAAGTCACCTATCCTCCCGCAGGCGACAGCTCGTCAGGGAAATGAATGGGTTGTCACTGTCGGCTTTGTGCCCATAGCTGAGGGCACTGAAGCTGGCACCGCCGCACTCGCACACAAATGGAAAAAAAAAAGGTTTTCTTTCCTTTTTAATGTCTTTGCAACCTCTTCCCCCACCGCCACAACAACTAACACACACACACACACCCCACAGGTTCACAAACACTCTTTGAAAGCGTGCATCCACTTAAGCAAGAACGACACGCTGAAGTGCGGAGGGGAGTCGATGGTGTGCATGAGAATGTAGAAGCGCACAAGCACACACACATCTCTCAAATGCACTCATTCACTGCTCACACACCTCTCAATCTCTCCGTCTGTCTTCCTCACTCTCCCTATCTCCATTTGTCTCTCTCTGGACTCCAGGTGTGTTGCTTGGATTTCATCCCCGCAGCATTTTATTCTCATTCGACACAATATTTACCCACAGTTCAATAGGCTCCGATGTGGCGTCCTACAAACACTGCGAGGGGAACAAAGTGTGTGTGTGTGTGTGCTGTGACTCTTTGTGCTTCTCGAGCCGTGTGGATGAAGCAGATCAACAGCTTTGAGCTATATGCACATTGTTTATCAAATTACACACAACTTTATTACTCAACTACTATTTTGCCTGAAGAAATTCATTCAGACATATTGTGAAATTAGTGCAGATGCTGTCATTATTTGTTTGTTTACCTGATAAATTTTATTCATAATAACAATGGCGTAATTACCATTGGGGATGGGGGACTACTTTTCAAAGTAAATCTTAGCCCCTGTCTCACTTTTACAGTTTTCTTCTTTTTTAAATCTCTGTTAACAGTGTCTACCTGTTGGTCTGAGTTGACCAACATATTTATATGTTCATCAAGTTCACCTTCAGTTGTAACCGTGCACATAGCAGTAAGCTTTAGGTGCAGCAGTGAGTGATTGTGGACCTTTTGCACTGGGTTTCACCTATCACGCCACCCTAACCCCAGGGTTTGGGTTAGCCTGTGACTTTTGGGTGGTCTCTATGGAGCAGGGTGGGAGGTTTGAGTGCTACTTGACATGGAGACTTTTTTTTTTTTGCTAGATGCATTGAAACATAAATATATAGCAAAAACACCCACTATAAACATAAAGCTGATATGAAGCATTAAATAATAAAATGTCCTTCTGTGGTAGCTCAGTGTTTTGGAGGCAACACATCTGTCATGCTAAACGTATCAGAACCACGGACAGCTTCAGAAAGGGAGTAAGTGAGAATTTTTATTCTACTGTTATTTCATCGCAAATATTCAAAAGAGAAACACAAAAATTAAACTCACTTTGGGCCCGTTTCTTCTCAACTATCTGTCCCAGCACAGAATAGTCACTATCAGAGGTTGTTTTTTTAAAATGTATTATTATTTTTACGTCCAGTCAATTCAAAAATGCTGTTATCGTGGCTGAGATAAAGACAAACCAACTCCACAGAGGTGTGGTATGGTGTTCACTGCAGGTAGAGCTTATCTTTCAGATAGCACAAGATTAGATGACTGCTGGTTCCACTGGGGTTTGAACCCAGGACCTTCTGCGTGTAAAGCAGATGTGATGACCACTACACTATGGAACCTTGGAACTATGGAGCTGCTGGTAGACAGAGGGTGGTGTGCTCTGGACAGAACCGTGAGAGGGAGGCCGCTGAACAGAATGCACAGTTAGCAAAGCATCATTGATTAAATCAAAGCATGTGGTCATGTAGTTATTGTCCAATTAAATCCTTGAGGCCCAGGAGCCAACACTGGCCAGTACTGAGTTGTTGCATTAAGATTCACTTATTTATCTGACACCAACTCCATGTACAATAATTATGCCAACAAAACAATACAATAAGAGACCAACCCAAAATGCCACATGTCCTGATCAGTAAAAGTGCATTGTAAGCAGTATACTTTATCTTTCCTCCTGCCCTCTCTCTCTCTTTCTCTCTCTCCTCTCTCTTTCTCTCTCAACCCATCCAGGTGAGGCAGATGGCCTCCCATCCAGAGTCTAGGTTCTGCTTGAGATGCACCGTCAGCAGTTGAGTACGTCTTCACGCCTTACGTCCATGTTGACAGCTCTGGAACTGTATTTTTCCACATTCTTCTCTGCAAAACTGCTCAAGCTCTGTCAGTTTACATGGTTGTGATCATTAGTGAGCAGCCTCTGTCAAGTTATCGTAGCTGTTTGTAAGCCATTCTGATATTTTCTACAAAAGATGATAGAGTTAAGCGACAGCCAACAATATGGCTGGAAATGACTTCTTTTTAGCAAAGATGCAAAAACACTAGGACGTGCCTTGATTATTAAAAAGTAAGTTTTAAGTAGCGTTCGTGCATTCATAAAACACATTTCGAAATAATTTGTTAGACTATCTTTATTACTGGCGACCTGTCCAGGGTGTACCCCGCCTTTCGCCCGATGTCAGCTGGGATTGGCTCCAGCCACCCCCCTACGACCCTGTGCACAGGATAAGCGGTTGACGATGGATGGATGGATGGATATAAATATAGGAAATAATCAGGCAATATTTCCTTTTTTGGTTGAAGGACCAACTGACCGTAATGTAACCGACTAACTGCGCTTCACGCAATGTAGAAATGCGACAAAAATGCCTTTGTTTTTAGGTTGAAAAAGCTAAACCTGAGCTCAAGTGTGTTGCCCTGTGTGTGTGTGTGTATGTCCATGTGTGAAAGCGCTGCTTTGTCAGTGAACAAGCTGACGTGTCGAAAATACATGACTCCAGCACTATTCCACATATTCACATCTCCAAAAAGTCACAGGCTCCTTTTATATAGAGAATGTCTTCACAATTCATTTCAATTTCCTGCAGGGCCCGAGTGACTTCAGAGAGCGAGTAATCTGACGAAGAACTCCATTTAGCCCCGCACTTACATCTTAACCCCAGAACCCGATATTTCACAAACATGACTCTATTGCGTGTGAGGAACGCTGCCTGTCGAGTTTATTTAATTTGAGAAAGGCCTGGGCGTAACATATTACAACCCCTCCCTCTTTGACATCAAACCCTCGCCTAAAGTGGCGCTTCACACAAGTAACCGGACTACTTACATCACAAAATGGACTCTAAATGCAAACAGACATAACTAGGGACAGCCAAATATTACCCCCCACCCCCCGTTCTTTTTTTGCTTCATCTGGAAGAGGGTTTGGGGGGCTTTTTTCTTCAAATTTCACACTGCATAGTATTGTGCTTGGATAAAAATGAAGCGGAGAAATGAGGAAAAAGGGACTGAGTGAGAAAATCAATAGTGAGAACATAGCTGGGGGGTTTCCATATTACATTTTGCATAGACGTCGGCTGTAATTTGCCTTTGATCTTGGTCCCAAGATGACTCACTGAAGCCATCTTCCACAGCCAATTGGGGGTGGGGGGATGGAGGGGAGGGCAGGGGAGAGAGGAGGAGGGATGGAAGGAGTGGGTGGAGGTTTGAGGATGGAGAGAGAAGGACGGGGGTGTCGACCACAGAGCCTGGATGCCAGGCCAGGCCTTCATCTCCGGTTCATACATTCTGCTGAGATGTCTTTTTTTGTTGCAGACTGGATATAATGCAGACTCTCCTGGCTGCACACTAAGAGCCAGCTGTAAGTCCAGTATGTCCAGTTTGCACAGACAGACTGATACACCGGGCCACTCAGGCAAGGAGGGGGCTCCCAGACCTTCATCTGTTAGTTTATGATCACAAAATCCCTTTAGGGTGCTTTCCTTTCATGTCTTGTAATATAAATCAGTAGATGAGTGAGGGTGTGGTTGTAAACCCTTTGCTGCATCACAGATTTTAAAAGATGGGACATCAACAAAATACATAAAATGAATAAATCTACATAAAAATTTAAATATATTTTCTCACAGGAAGACACAGTTTGGAGTAAAAATAAGCACTGGCTGAACAGTCCTGTTCATTGTGCACTTGCAAGGGTCATTTCATCCCAAGTGCATAAACATATATTTCTTACTTCCACCTAGTGGTATCTACAGCTTAACCACTAGGTCACCATGACCTCAGAAGTATTTTCTACTGAAGAAATGGTTCCTGTTTGCAGTGAGGTCCAATGTGGAAAGACACATTGTTTTGGGGTTTTTCAAATGTCCATTTCATTTCAAAAATCTTCCCTACTGACACCTACAGGGCCCTGTGAAGTAAAAGAAATGCGATCCAAACAAATCAAATGAGAGATTAATGGTGTAGGTTGAAGTCATAGTCCGCAGTATTCTTGTTTTGCTTGATGTTGGTAACATGTTGGTGTTACCATCAATGTCAGGATTAACACAAGTAACTGTAACAGATACTGAATACTGTGTTCTTTTTTTTTCTTTGTTCTTTCTTATAAAATGTCTCAAATTACTCTCAAAGTCAGTAAAGGCACACACTCTGCGACAATCTCTCATTTGATTCTTTCTTCACATTGTTGAGGTGGAACCAATGAAATGTTGTGAAGTAAATGTAGGAAATGGCATAAAATGCTAACACATCAGTACATCAAAACCTTACTCAAGTAAATATTACAGTAAAAGCACTGAGGTAAACTACCAGTGACCATATGAGACAAACTTATAGCATTGAAGCATTGCATTCTCCTCCTCACATGGTGAACTGTACTGCCACAGGCGATTAAAAATCACTGTGGTTGTTGGAATGGTATGAAATAATGAATGAAGACATAAAAGTAATTAATAGATAGAGCCGTCTCAGAGAGAAAAGAGAGGAGGATTCGTCATCTCTTCTCTACACAATGCCATTGTTCCCCGCGACATTCACTACTCACTGTGTTATTAATGACCCGCCTCGCGGAACATCCATTTCTCTCTTTGGCTCACTCGCCGTCTTGGGTAACTTTTTGGGAGCCCCCCCCCAATCCCACCACCATCACAATCCTTTTTACATGTGAAGTTGTGCTTACTGTACTGTACACGCTCTCCAGAGAGCGTGTACAGGCTCAGAGGTACTGTTGTTTGAGCAGGAGACACTCGGCTGGAAGTTTTTTCAGACGCCAACATGGAGGAAAAACTTTTGTCCTTTCTATAGCTGCTTGGGTGTTTGGCAAGCTCACCGAGTGGTGTATCCGCTGTTGAATATTCCATTGTATGTGTGTGAGTAAAAGGATGCTTCTGCTCACTGACATTCTCACATCTGACATTGATGAAATTAATGATCTTTTTCCGGCACCATTCATGTCTGGATTCGCTTTTGTCTCGTTTTACCGACAAAAAAAAAAAATTGAAATGATTTTCTAATCTTTACTTTTAGAACAGCGAACACCTTTTTCCGCACATGCAAGCCGTTAGAAATGGCCTCAGTCTTTACAGCTAAGAAAGTACATTCAAAAAGTGCATTCAAAAGTTAAATTGGCAACTAATGATGCTGGAGTAAGTTTCCACCTATGCTGCATTTCTGTCATAATTTGGCCCCCACTGTCAAGCATACTGGAGGGTGTTTTTGTTCTCATGCTAGCACCCAGTTTCTTGGTGTGGGTAGCAATTTGATATTATTTGAGGCTTATTCCTAATCGTCCAGACGGTAAATATTGCACACTTCTTCTGCGGTGGCCTAATGGGCATGTAACTTTATAGGCAAACATGTGAAGTGGTATTCCTCCAGTGACTGGGAGCTTAGAGAGAGTGCCAGGCACTCCCTGAAGATGAAAGACTTGTCAGATGGCACCGTCTAGCTCTGAGCAGACACTTATGAAAAACAGACCTTCAGGAGAGGCTAAGTGTCCAATCTCTTGTGACTAAGAACAGTAATAGAGCACAATCGCCAGTAAATAGAGTATATAGACTATTTCAAAGCCAGAAGTGTAGCACCTTGTGTTTTGGCGTCATCCCCTGTTGAAAGTACATCACATCCCTCACATGAGTGCACTGCGGATTATTGCTATTATTACACTTCATCACCTCTGTTCACATGATTGATGATTTTCCACTCCGCGCTTAACACGGTGTGGTGGATCTTTTCAAGAAATTTGGTTTTTGTTCCGAAGTTTCAACTCTTAAGTGGTATTTTCATTTCAAGTCCATTTGGCTGTCCATCTTCTCCGCA
>NW_024040381.1:0-27513 GCF_014851395.1 Micropterus salmoides
TGATGTAGTGGTGAAGGATCCATCCAACACAGCACCAGACAAAAATCTCACCTGCTCCAGCCCTGAACTTCAAGACAATGTTTACTGGAGATGCAGAGAGCTCAGTCAGTACTGTCAGTACTGGACCAGTCTAAGCCTTGAGGGGACGTGGAAAAAGCTGCCCTGTGCTGATCTCACACCATCTACAGCAATGCCATCATCAGTGAGGAGATACTTACCTTCCTATGTGAGAGCTCAATCACAGGTTCTCCCAACCAGGACCATCCATTCACCCCTCTGTATGCTGCAAGACCCCTCAGCATCTGGAGTCATGAACAGCTCTAGCTCTCTTAAAGGGCTGTATGTTGCCAGACATGACAGAGTTGTAGCTGTGCAGATCCCGCATACAGAGAATAAGCACATCTATAAGCACACTGCTGACAGATCTGAGCGGTTTAACTCTCCTCCAGAAACCGTCTGTGGAATTGCTAGTACACCTGACATTATCACCGTCTACTTTACAGAAAAGAAGGTCAAAATGTATCATGTGACCATTTCTTTGACCTGTTTCTAGAAGAGTCATAATGCCAGCTTATTGTTCTAGTTTTCGGCAGTTTTGGACATGCACACAGGCTGGTGGTACGTGGACTTTGCATTGGTGGGCTACACCAAACAAAGACCAAACAGCTGACAAGTCCTGGTCCATGTCAGCGGTCATAGGGCATGTTTATATGGAGGATAGATGGAGGAGACGTTTTTTTTACCCTTGAAAACTGTACACCCATGATGAAGTGTGATCTGCTTGAATATCCTGGACTCTTCAGAAAATTAGATTTCAGATGAAATGTGACTGTATTGCAGAATCAAATAAGTATAAAAATGTCCATATGCCAACATTTTACAGGGGCACTTGTTATGAAACAACGTCCAACAACGTCCAATGAAATTCTGTTTGTTTGTTTGGTATGTGTGTTAGTGCTGAGGAGAGTCCATCCAGTGCAGTAAAGGTTCAGGACGGTGACGTTCTCTTGGAGCCAACACTGCTGGGGCCTCCGAGAGGAGACGGCAGCACTGTAAGTCTCTCTCTCTCTCTAATTTTCTCTTGTTGGTACTTTTCTTCTTTGTGTCAATGTGTCTCTTCACCTGTGTCATATTTATGGTTCTGACTTAAACCATTTCTTCTTTTTTACCAGTTTTCCCTGTTGAAAAACTGGAGTCTGCAACTGGTAGGACTTTTCTCTTATGCACTTCATCACATCTTCTAATATTCTGGCATTGATCACTATGTTAGCCAGCTGTCTCCCGAATTACAAACACATCCAGGTACAAAGGAAAGCGTAAATGGTGCTTTTACTGAGATATGTTGTTAAATCAGTCGAATTTAAAGATTGCAGGTGCCAGCATCTAAAGTCAGTGTCATCAAAAAGCTGAGTTGTAATTGTCTAAAACTTGTGACCTTTGCCCTTCCAGAGGCAGCAGTCTCTCCTGTCAGAGGATGAGGAGTACACCACGGGGTCAGAGGTCACTGAAGATGAGGTGGGAGATGAAGAGGAGCTGTCCAAGAAACAAGGTGGAGAAGCTTTGTAGCTTTTTGTGACAGGTCTCATGTAGCGTATTAAACTGAAAAATGTATTATCAAAATAACTAAAATAATTTAACTTTCTGTTCTGAGTAATGAACTAGTCAGCTCTAATAGCAGCAGTGTTATAAGGTTACTTTGGAATGTAATAGGTTACTGATTACAAGTTACCCTATTTAAAATAGAATAGCGGTGTAACAATTTCAATTACTTTTTCAATGTAATATAACTTATTGCATTTAATGACCTTTTTGAAATTTTAAAAGAACGTTTTCAAGCATTTCCGAAAGACAGCTTGAGAGGCAGTTTCACTGGCAGACAGGTGGCGCTGCGAATTTAAACACGAGAACCGGTCAGAAGCATCAAACTTTACTAAACGGCTGTGGCTGGACACGGCAAAGGAAGACACTGGGCACATGAAAAACAGGCAAAGCAACAAAAAGAATATTATTCAACATATAGTCGAGCTTTTTACAGAAAAAAAACCCCAACAGTTCTCTTCATTAGTAGTTTAACAGTTAAGTCGATAAAATGTTGTGAACAGATTCAACTATGACGGCGGTGGTGCTTTGCGTTTTCTACTCAAGCTGTTGAAAGAGAGGTGCGCTGCATGTCTGAAAGAAATAATAATAAGTCGATCTATTCACGTAATTAACAAGCTATTGCGATGTTTAATTGCAGGATCATAACTGTTCTCGTCATTACTATTGTAACAGGGTTTTTGACAGTTTAATTGCAGTTCTCATGATAAATCCTGTGTAATCAGAGAAACTTTTCGAGCAGTGAACAGCGATTGAAAGCAGTTATTACTGCAGTGATCGGGTGATAAGGATTCCAGAATATTAATTAAGTTATTCCTGAATATCAAAACAGTTATATGTATGGGGTGTTTCTTTTTCATTGTATTTGTTATTATTTTTTGTATTTTTATCATGTAACATATGATGCCTCGAGGTTATCATTTGCTGTGACGAATCACCCCTGACCTCATTATAAATGTCATGTTTATTTTCATTAAATGTTTCATTGAATTTTCGTTCCGTTGACCGCCACGCTATTTAATTTAAGCACCGCCACGGTGCTTAAATTAAATGATAAAAGTAAAATGAGGACACATAATGAAACATTCCTCTATTCATAGCACATCCCTACTGTTCCACCCTCACTTTACATTTTCATCCCGTTTATATTTAACATTGCGTTGTTGTTACCCTTCAGCCCTTTTTTAGGGATGGAGAAAAAAAAGCAGTTGCTCCCTTTGGCCAGCAGGTGGCGGCGGATGCCATCAACATGCTCATTCTGCTTCTTTCTTTTTCTGTTTCCAGCTGCTAAGAAGGCCAAGAAGACCCACAGACCTCTGAAAAAACAAGTGTCCTCTCCAAACTTCCAACGCAAAGACAAACCAGAGAAAGTGAGTCACTGGCTTCATTACTAAAGAGGAAAACTAGCCTTCTGGCTAACTCTGGAATATTTATGTACATGGATGCAAAGGCTGAAGTGTTCATTAACGTGCTCTGCCCCCTTTTAAATAAATAAATACACATTCAAAGCCCTCACTGGTGTAAAATCTTGCAGAATGCAACTTGAATTTCTAAAACCTTGTAACCTTGTGTTTTACTGTAACAGTGTGTATTATTTGCAGCTTGGGCATTAAATGATTTATTGAGATAGAAGGCTATACACTCACGGTGTTCACATTTTGTTTTAACAAGCAAAAATAAATCAGCTTCCATGAATTGGTGCTTACAGTTGACTCTAAATGATGTATTACTGCTCCAAAACCTCTATTTAAAGAGACATAGTCAAACATCATGTCCCTAAACATATCATGTACACTGCTTATTTATGGTTTCTGAACTGTCATTAGTTATTGTAGATTCAACCAGAAACATTTTAGCCTGTTTGTTTTTTATGCAGCATGTTTATGTTTTTTTTATTTTTTATCTGGAGCTATAATAATGTTTGTTAGTTACTGCATATTCACACTTGAGTAGCAAACTTTAACTTTATACCTGCATTTTTGTGTTTTCTAACCTAAATCTGTTTTTCTCTCCATCAGTCCAGGGACAACACACCTTTCACGTGAGTTAATCTGCAAACACAAGATCATTTAAAATACTCTCATACCCATGCTTACATCTGCAGTGTCAGGTGAGGGTGGAAGTGTGGTTATGCTCGGCTTTTATTTGAATAAAACGTTTTCAAATATCTGGAATCTTACCTGCCACTTTTTAAATGTATCCAGTGCAGTTAATATTTATTTGACATTGTAAGGGATAAAACAGCGAATGAGTCTCAGTACTCGTGCATGCTGTTTGACCAAAAAAGGGATGGGAAAGCTTCACACTAACGTATTGCAACCGATAAAGGCCAGGGTTTGGGCCAACTGCCCTTTTCAGGATTCTGAAGAAGGTACTTTGCCTCATTATAATACATATGTGTCTTTTTTTTAAATTTGACACTGGTGCCTGTGGTGTGTGTTTTGTAGCGTGAGTGTCCAGAAAAGCAAGTGGGACAGTTCTCGCTCCATGCGATACAACCAGGACGCTCAGAGGGAAGAAGGTAAAGGAGGACTCTACTGGAACTGAATGTTATTAATACTATTTTTAGTCATATCAAGTATAAACCACCCATTCAGTTCCCATTCTTATAGTCGCTCTGATTTTACTCTTTAATTCTTACAGTTACTATCCTTAGTTTTACATCAAGTTCTGTGTTTTTAGTCTTTGTTATAATTTTTGTCTTTATGAACCAGACCAGCGTCGCATGGTAGAGATCATCAGCCACCTGACTAAGATGAGGTTTGGAGACCAGGAACAGAGCAAATCTAAGGATATTAAAGAGGCAAGTATCTGTTCATGTACATTCAGAATGGTATTTAGTGTCAGGATGCAGGGAATGTATGATTTACTTATTTAACATCATGTTGTTACGATTGGGGTTGAGCTGTCAGCTCTCCTGGTCTAGTTTTTGCAGCTGCTGGATTGTTTTTATACTGGATAATCTGTGTGTGTGTGTTTGTTTTTGCTGATCAGCCTACAGGGGGAATCTACTCCAGACTGGAAGCCCAATTTAAAGGAGCCTCTCAAGCCAGACAGACTTCAGAGAAGATACCCAGGTGCTCTTTGTGGGCACTCACACACTCACACACTCACACACCCCTCTTCATGTCCCATTCGATAACTGACCTTGTTCTTCTTTCTCTGGCTCTGTAGATCAAAAATACGCTATGCTCAAATCCGAACAACATAAAGGACTTGATGGGAAAGAGGCCGCTGAGCTGCTTAAGAGACGAGCGTGAAAACTGACGAAGAGCTCACGTAGAGTCAAGAGAACAAAGAGGAAGAGGCGAGATCCTTCTGTGAGGGCTCAGTACAACAAAACACCTTCTTACTGGCAGCCCCTCTAGCACGGCCACCACTTATAACCCAGCTATGGACTCAAGCTCACCCCCTTGTCAGTCCTGTTCCTACCCTCTTTGCTTAACTCAGGTGACTATGTATGAATCACCATCAACTGCATCCTATGTCGCTCAGATAGCTATTTATTTGTGCAGCTGTGCTCAGTCCTTGAAAAACAAGGGAGGAGAACTCTGGATCTGGATCCTCTCAGCGTGTCTTCAGAATTTATTTTTGGAGAAGTGGGGGATTCCTACAAAGGACAACATAAGAAGCGCTAGTTTATTCTTTTCCGACCGTCACCTTACCCGATGATCTGAATTACGTGGATCCAGTGAAGTCCACACTTACAGGACTAAGAAAATAGTTTACGAGAGAAAGAAATTCTGCTAAAGACCAGGTAGGGAAGTTTACTGCTTCAGTCACAGAACATTAAATTAACTCTGTATTAGCATTAATTGTCTTCTGTGGTGAAGCCCAGTTCTGGTAGACATGTAGTTATAGCCATTCCTCTGTCCTGGAATGTGACCATACTGTACAACACTGGGACCAATAAAACATGAATGACACTGAGCTGCTCTGAGGTTTTTCTGTTTACTGTCCACTGGGTGGCAGTATATCTCCTTGTGGGAGTAAACTGGCCTCTCAACAATCAACTTTGCCCCAGTTTGATCACAACCTGTCGCCTCTGCTCCAGCTTACTGCCGGGTGATATCAACAAATGATTTTATTATACTGATTGTACTCCTTTCACAGTTTTCAGTCATTAGAGGGGGGTGGGGGGCAAAAGGCTAAAAGAGGCCTGTTGATATTGTAGAAACAGTGTGAAGGTCCTGGGTAAAGGAAGGGCCGGTATGTGGCGCTGGGTGCAAGGCCAACCATCATCTCTGTTTGAGAGGCACTGACTGGTGTGGGCGCTAACCTGGCTCTTCCTGTTTAACTTTCTCATTGGGGTATTAATAACCCTGCCTGCCCACAGCGTAGACACAGAGCAGGGTGTAAGAGGGCGTAGAGCTGGCTTTTCATTTTTTGGTTGGGTGGGCGGGGGTTACCCCAGCTGTTGCCTCTTCTCCTCGACAGCGGATGCCCAGGATGACTGAGGATATCTGGGTCAGGGAGGGGGGTTCAATTACAGCCGGACTGAATTTTGGTCCCAGAGATGATCAGATATTAAAGCATCAAAGCAAAAACATAAACTAGTAATACTCCAGAGGAAAGAGATGCTGACTCCATGAAAAGGCTCCAAACCCCTGTAAAAATAAAACTGTATGAATATCAGCAAAAGCCTTCCTGCACAGACGTGTTAGAAATAAGGATCTGCAGCCATAACACATGGCCACTGTCCAGGTTTAACATAAAAACACTGTCAAGTCCCACAGCTGACACACCTGACTGTCATAGCCAGCACTTAGTTCCAACAGCTTCCTCTCGGGTTGCGTCACAGCTGACTGCTGGCTGCTGGGATTGCATCAGGCGAGTGTTTCAACTTTCAGCGGCAGGGCGTCATCACAACCTTTAATGTCATACCAGTATGTTAACAGGGATTAGTGGCAGGGTCCGCTTACACGGCCCCAACCTTGGCCAAATATGTCTTAGCGGAAATGGCCATAGGCCAGTGTGACAGATGATAGCCGCCATCATCATCATCTACCTTTCCTTTTAGGATTTATGTCAATGTGTTTGTGTGGAAGGGATTGAAGGAGAAGTGGGTTTGAGACATTTCCAAGTCAATACCAGTAGAGATGATACTACATGAGAGAAACCTCTGATGACCAGTTTACACTGTTGAAGCTATTTTTTATGCTTGGGATGAGGCACTGCTAAATTTAGCTATTACGGACCAGCATATTCTATTGTTTTAAGCATGCATACACTAAGGATTTTAAACAGAATAGGGCTGTACAGAAGATGGGTAAAGTCTGAATTTTAATGACAGTATGGTAAAAAAAAAAAGAATTCAGTGCAGTTACTACACACAAAACCTCCAATGAAATGTAATAATAATTTTACGGTCCGTCAGAGGAAGCTACATCCCAAACAATACAGAAGTACAGTAAACGTTTCCTCCTGTTCACTCTGTCAATGTGGATAAATGCCACAAATATAAACTGTAACATTATATTTCCATTTCTCAGGACCAGAAACCCACATTTTCAGCAACACCAGCCAACATGTTATCAATTCATCTGGTCCAAACTGCTCAGACTGCAGGGTTTGGCTTTCACAGAAAGAACA
The DNA here is from genome assembly GCF_014851395.1 of Micropterus salmoides. Lineage (NCBI taxonomy): Eukaryota > Metazoa > Chordata > Actinopteri > Centrarchiformes > Centrarchidae > Micropterus > Micropterus salmoides. Next base: position 7,192 of record NW_024040381.1, read on the forward strand.
GTGAAGAACTAGTTCAAACTATACATTAAATTGTGTTTCTGTTGTCTTGGCTCAAGATCCTTAAAACATACTTCTATACAAAATATTTTTTTGTGTTACATCACAGTGAAGTAACAAACAAAACAAATTTAGTGGAGGGGCAATTTTAACTTTTTTAGTTAATAAAAAAACATAAATTCCTGTAAAATGGGTCTCTGTTGTGGAATGATGAAATCTGAGCAAAGGCAAAGTTATAAAATTCTCAACTTTAATCAGTTCAAAAAGTTCACAACAAATTTAACACCTTGAGAAGGGAAATTTGCCATAAGAGATTGGGTACTTATTTGGATTTATACATTCCTTTCCTAATTAAACTCGTTGGCAATTCATTTTGCTCTCTGGACAAAAAGCCTTTTGTTTATTTGGACAGAACTCAAACAGATACAAATGAAAAATGCAAAAATACAAAATTAAATGTAAACCCAGTTTTATTTTTCATTTTGCTCTAAAAGGTAGTGTCTTGAAGCACTACTGCATGGTAAACAACCTAAATTAGTACAATTCAAAATCTTCAAAGCCATCTGAGTTATACAGGAGTTATAAAGATGCAACCAACTAGGAACCCATAAATACCTCCGCCACTTCCTTAAAACATCCCATTAATGAAAGCTCACAAATGAGCAACAATCCTCTTAGAGGAAAACAAAACGCTGATGTCGACTAGGCGACAGCACACACGCGCACACACCCACAACAAAATGAAACAATAGAATAAAAGGAAAAAAATGTTCCCATGGTATTAAAGATGCTATACAATTGGGATGATATGCACATATTCGGTTTTGCTTTCCCTAAAAAAAAAAAAAAAAAAAAAAAAAAAAAAACCCTCCTGCCAGCAACATTTATTTTTTTTTTTAGGTGAAGCACAACTCATGAGCAACAGATGCTGATGCATGAAGCAGCATCTCTCGACCTTCATTCAGTATCAGTTAGATTCACATTCTCCCACAATGCTGTGGGGCACCAAAGAAGCGGTGCGCTCTCCCCGAAAAGACCACTTGCTGTCTGTCACACCACAGGTCTAGAAGCCTCTATGCTGACTTGACAGATATGCTGTTTTTAAACAAAAACCCTGCTCAGACTGTAATTTTTTTTACATAAAAAAAAGGGAAGACCTTGGGAAAAAAAGACATCATGAAGGGGTGGGGTAAACAGAACAAAAACAAGATGGTTATGGTGTCCTAATTGTTACAACATCATCATGCAGGTCTTGAAATGGGCCAGAGACCAACAAAACATAAGCTTAGATTAACAGTTCTGGAAAGATGTTACACAAAAAGTCTCCATACAAAACGCAGATTATGTAAAAAGGGCCACAGGGTGACGCGGTAATCATTTACATATTGTTGGCATTGTTTTGGTCAACAAACATCCAATGGGACGGCCTGCTCTGCAGAGGGTGAGCGGCCTCCCACCACACTCAAGTGCCTCTCTCTGGTTTTGTTGTGGTTAGGGTTTATTTATTTGTTTGTTTGGAGTACTGTACAGTTCGGTGGAGCTGCGGCTCAGTCACACATCTCCTCGGGGATCTCGTGAGGGTTGAGGATGCCCGGCACTGACATCTGGATCTTGTGTTTCTCCTCCTGGGCCTGACGAAGCGATGCCTCCCTCTCCTCCAGGAACAGGTCTGAGGTGTCCTCGCCTGCAAACTCCTGGAACAGCAGCAGAGAACAAGAGAAACACTGCAGTCAGCTCCATCCATCCACTTAACCTGCTGCAGGACCCTGACAGAGGCAACTAATGATTATTTTCATTATAATTCATCTGTCAATTCTTTTTTATAGTTAATGGATTAGTCCAAAAAAAACAAAACAAACAAAAACAGTCAGAACTGTAAAAAACCTGTCCAAATTTCTGGTCAGAATGAACTGATTAGCTAAATTGTTTACAATAATTTTATTTGCTGATCCTGTAATCGATTAACTAACTTATTGTTTCAGCCCTGATCCGGACTCTCAAAAGCTCAGTTTCATCTTTTATTTCAAGATTATAGTCTAAAAAAATACCCACCAAAAATCTATTTAGCCTGAAAATTGGACCCGTCAGTAGAACAGAGAACACTGAGCATGTCCTGTGGTGACTTTACACCATCACCGTCACTATCATACACAGTTTCGCAATAATAATAAGCTGGCATAGCAGCCACAAACCTCCTATATACTTAGAAGGACAACCTGGCCATGCAGGAATATGTTATTTCTGGAAACAACAGCTAAGCAGCTAACTATGTAGTGCCTGATAACCTCTGTGTCAAGAGACAAAGCCCACGCTGCACACACAACAAACAGTTTAGTTTTAGTTCACAGCTTGTCTGCAAACAAATACACATGGACGGACTTTCAAATACATTACATTAAATTCACACTTAGCATAACCACTGATCTGTGTGCATGTGTCTTGTTTTGCCCCAGATAGGAGCCATGTGGCTGTATTAATGCCAAACAATGGCTGAAAAACAACAACAAATCCTGACACCTATAGTAACTCAAGCTGTGTGACTGAGTAGAACATACATGACCTGCGCAGTCGGACAACCTCACCTTTATCTGGACGAGGAAGTCCCTTAGGTGCTCCTTGAAGGCAGGAATGTCCTGGTTTAAGCTGAACAGCCCGGTCACAAACACCTTCACCTGGGCACTAACACAAACAAAGGCACGCAGGGATGATAAATGTGGATTTTACTAAAACAGACATTGTGTGTGTGTTCATGTGCGCGCATACTCACTCCTGTAGGTGAGGGAAAGCAGTCTTGAGCAGGTTGGCCACGTATTCCTGGATGAACACCTGGTTGTTGGTGGGGCTGGCAGGGTTTAGCACTGTAGTGATCTTCCCCTCCTCCACCAGGTTGAACATGTAGGCCAGGATGGACGCATGCATCGTCAGGCCTGCAGCATGCACACCACACACACACACACCTTTTTACTAGAGAAACTTTATTTATCTTTAATCAAGTGATCTCTCTTTCCCGCTGGGGACCCCACAGCTCACGTGTGTAAACTCACCAGCGGTATGTGATGTGTCGGTGACCACAGAGAAGATGTGTTGTAGGATATCACAGAAGTACGTCTGATAGAAACTCTGAGCGGCTGCTTCCTCCTGGGCCACATTCTGCAGCAACGTGTACAGAATCTGCAGACCTGGGTGAGCACAAACAGAAATACGACTTCAGCTTCATACACATTGCTCAGTTCAACACTTCCTCGCAAAAGTTACACTGTACATTATGTGTATTTTAGCATAATCTGAAAGGTAAACATGAGTCCGAGCTTCGGAACATTGCTGAGATACCAGAGTATCAGAGTGCACCTGCAGTGTCAGTGTTTTTTGCTTAGATTATTCCCAATTGTCCCAGTGTCCTCATGACATGAGGAAACACAGCACCCGGATTGTTTTACATAATTCAGTAGTCATGCTCTAGGCATTTTTGGTCAATATGAAGATGTAGTATGGTGTGTGTGTGTTAGCGCCTTACCAGTATCAGCCACATTCCTCATAGTGTGTTTGAAGGCCCAGATGATAGAGTCCAGCACAAGTTTGAACTGGGCAGGGGGTATGGCGAGGAATGCAGGGAAGCAGTGAGAGTTTACAGCTTGGAGCAAGTAGAAGAAGTGGGTCCTGTGTTCTGGAAACTCCTCAAAGTTCTAGCAGAAAAACACAATATGTTTACTCCTACTATAGAATTTGAGTTGCTCCATATGGGTCCAATTAACTCAATGTTCACAAGCCAGAATAGGCACTTTGGGAGGGTTGTCCCCCTTGTTTATTGTTTCCGGTTGATTTTCTTCTCTTGCTCGTTGCTCTTACTGTGCAGCCTCTACAGTCCAGATGAGACAAGATCTGAATTGCTTTCAGTTATTACCATGGGCTCAAATGAGTTTAATAAACTGTGAGTCGTGCTTTTTAGTGTACTTTCTGTGCCCAGGGTTTTGTCTCTCAGGTGACTACTACTCAGGTCTAAAAACAACAACAATTTTGTCCTAGAAAGATGCTAGAACTGAACATTAGACAAAAGTAATAAGTAAAGCACAGTGCTAAGCTAAGATGCATTAATTCAGTTATTTATTTACACTTCATTGTGCCGCCCCTCTACTTCTGAAACCAAACCTACACCCTTGAACTTAAAGGCGAGATTAATATCATATACTGAAATCAATTAGTGATACATTTCTTTCAAGTGGAGTATGACCAGTCTGAGATAGATATGGTCTTACTGTACTGAGCATAATCAGATACATATTTTAGGTTCAAGGTTGGATTGGGGAAAGCAGGCACAGCTCTGGGGTCCAAACCACATTTCTGCGCCAGGGGCCCCCAGTTCTCTCTTTTTTTCCCCTCCTTCAAACATGAAAAATAGTACATACGAAACTTTCTCCAAAGGCTGTCTGCAGGTTTCATGAACATCAACATGCAGTTGAGAATACCTGAACAACATTATTTCCCCAGCAACCTATTTTTTATGCTGTAGTTTTCCACCGGCAGTTCATACACACTGCAAATATCACAGATCCTCTGATCAGGTTTTGTGGAAATTGAAAGCCATGACTGGAAACAGCTACAGACAAACCCTCTCATCTAGAATGACTGAACTACCAATGAAATTAGACTATATGGAGCAACAGATCTTTACTTTGAGACCATACATATGCATGAGCTATATGTAAAATAGATATAAGATGTTGGTTCTAACAATGCCCATCATGTCAAAGCACACAAACAGACCCAGTCCAATACAGCACTGTGATGAACAGACTGCTGTGAAGGCCACATATAGAGAGCTTATCTATGCGCAACTGAAACCCGTTAATTCAAACATTTTCTTGATGACAAAGGTTCTTCGTTGCCTACTGTACTGAAAGTGTTTAGATTTTCACTGAAGCAGTGAAACATCTGCCATATGTCCATTAAATTAGATTAGTGCTAATTAATGTCCATTATCACATATCAGAAACAGACCACTGACCACAGTCTGTATCACATGGTGAATAACAAATACCCACAAATCAGTACAGTAAACCAAACTGTGTGCACCTGTTTTTGATTGATCATCAGTCCACTTAGAATCTTAACTGCCAGATTACAAACTGCGTCCAGTTGATCATAGTGCTTTACCTTGTTGATCATGTTTAGGGTGCACTCGAAGACGGCATCAAAGATCTGTGGTATCTCGCTGGTGATGTGTCCCCCCAGCTTGTTGACGATGGTTGCCATGGTGCTGAGGACCTCGGGCTCACGGGCAGCGGGGACATTGCGCTGGTAGTCGATGAGGACGGCGTCCAGCAGCGGTGGAACAAAGTTTTCCCCTACCTAGAATACAACAACAGAAGGGTCAGCACTGATCAACACGCAAACTACAGAGGAGGAAAAAACAGGAGCATCCACCTTTGAAGACAGGTGCTGACAAGAAATTTAAGTCTTCCTGGTACATTACAACAGTGCAGCTATCATTTTAGCATAAACTCTGACACATTATGAATATTTATTGTTATGCAGATAACAACACAGCTGAGGGCAGAGGAAATAAAATCTTTGTGTTTGATCTAAAAATACCAACTGGATTAGTTCTACCTCTGTTCTACTGTCAACTGTTTCATTGAGTGCCAGTGTGTACTATCTCCTGAGGACACAAGAGTAAAAATATATCACTCTGTTTGCTGAAGACCACATTAAATTCACAAAATAGAAATGCAAATCGTATATAACAAACCGCTTTATTCAAAAAGTTACAGAGTTTTTAGATAGCAAGAGTAAATGTTCATCAACCCAAAACAGGCCTATGGTCACCAGACAACTTTAGAAATTTTTAGGTTTTCATTTCTGAGGATTTCAGAGTGACTTCTCACCATCTGTGGGTCATTTGATCGGCTGACCCAGCCTGAGATCAGTTTCAGTGTCTCTCGTTTCACTGTTCTCATACTCCGGATCAAGGGCTGTTTTGTCACCATCTCACCTGGAACACAAAGGGGACACACATACTGAAGGTACAGCGTGAAGAAAATTTTGCACAGGGCACCGAGAAGAGCGCTTTGCGCTTTGAGTGTGTAGCTCAAACAAAACTTGACTACGATGCGCGGACATTTGCAGACCTGTGCATCAAATAAATGCTGACTGGTTGAGCAGGAAAGGGTCTGCAGGGGTGTGCGTCGGGGTCTCCTCTTGTTTGATGTACATTCTGGTTTAGTAAATGCTACATTGCTCCCCAGAATACTTTTGGTAAAGCAGTGAGATGATAGAGACTGAGGTGCTGCAGCTCTTCCTTTAATACAGTATCTCTGGTTGGTCACTGTAGGCAATGTTGCAAATCACTGAGCAAGACTGCTTTATGGCAATATTAGATTTACAGAATTTCTGTATCAATGTGATGAAGTATTTGGATTTGTCATCAGGTATTTCATTCACTGGATTATCCCAAAATAGACATTTCCATCTTGTTACGTTACCTATAAATGGTTTCTAGACATTACATATAACTTAATAGAAGATTTTATCCGTATCGCCCATCCCTACAGGTAAGGATGCACAGGTGTGGTAAGCCTGGCTGCTATCACAGTCAAATTACTTATAGCCATCTGCACTGCATCACGTCAATGTTATACTTTGTGTCTTGTTCTTAGAAAAAGATGGATCACAGTCAAGCTGACCAACACAAACTCCTTAGAAAGGTCTGGTTAAGCTTTTGAACAGGGTTTATTCCTTCTGAACGGATCGCCACTTCTTCCCTGCTCGGAAGCAGCAGCCAATGCAAGTGCAAAAATCCTTGATACTTGATCTTTACTGACAGACCTCATACGGCACCTCTCCTCCCATTTAAGCACAGAAAGACTCAGAGATGAGTCACCAAAAACAGGAGCATGCAAAAGGGGGGGGGCAGTCTTACTGCCCTACAAACAAAATGCCACTACCGAATGACAAAGTAATAAAATGCTACTGCGTGACAAGTACATAAGCGAAGGTTATAATAAAAATCTATTCCAAAGTGATAGTTTGTGTTAGTGAGTGTAGCCTGATGGTTCATTTCCGAACTCTTTATAAAGTACTAACACATCGTATTGAAAGCATTTGAGTATTTTTCAAACCTGGAATCACACAAAGGACTGCATGCCTAAACAACAATGACACCACACATCCTGCACAGTGTTCTGATCCCTTACACAGGTTTAACAACACAAACAAGTCCTCCACAAATGCAAGGCATAACACAGACGAGCAAACACTTTAGGTTAGGCCTCAGCAGTGTTCAACTATTAACATAGGTTATGAAGACATTTATGTTCATATCCTAGAGACACTGATGATTTATACGAGGGGCAATGTATGTCAAACTGGAGAAACTACTTCCAGTGCTGCTGAGGGAACCTCACCGTCAGTCTATCAATCTCTTTAGGCTGTCAGCTACCTACACTATCATCATATCATATGTGTGTAACAACTGCCATGTTACCCTAACGACTCTGATGTGACACCAGGGTGTGAACAACGATGAGGTGAATCTACAGATTATCACAAGCACACACCTCCCTTACCATTTGTCTGAATGGCGGCAGAGATGTTCTCGCTGAGGCACTTGTAGACGTTGAGCATGTCAAGATAAATCCGTCCCAACTGGATGACAAAGGGGTGTCCCACAGCCTTACAGGCTCGGACGTTGGTCTTCAGAATGCTGCCCAGCTGTTTCACAGTCTCTGGGTCCTTCAAAATGTCCACGTTCTGAGGGAGCAGCAGGAGGAGGGATGGAGCAGACCATAGATTAACACACTGTTCTTCTTTGTCTGTCATAGACATATAGGCTGGTATATTAGGTTAAATTATAGTATGGTAGTATTATAGCTGCAACGTTTAGTCGATTAATCAATAAGTTGTCAACTATTAAATTAATTAGCCACTATTTTGATAAACGCTCAAGCATTTTGAGTCTGATAGAAACTCTGATTTCAGCTTCTCAAATGTAAACAGTGTCTTTACTCCTCTATGACAGTAAACTGTATATCATTGGGGTTATAGGTAGGTAGGTATTTTGGTCTCTTACCTTGGTGGCCTGCTGGATGATGCTATCCCACACTTGATTGGGCAGCAGCATATATTTTTCTATCAGATGTTCTTGAACAGCCTGATCTGTTTGGGCCCCAATCATATAACCTACTGCCTCATAGAACGTGTGCACCTGCACACAAACAGAAAAAACTTGGGTCAGCATGCAAACTTGCAAAAGCAACAAGAGAAATTATTTGCAGAAGTTTGGTAATAACTGGGTGTCTCTCTGCACAGATGTGATCAATCTCTAGAGATGATGAAAATGGCCATCCACACCTGCTGAGGCTGAAGGTCACAGATGATGGTGTTGATGTTGTTGAGGATCTCGTCGATGAAGGGCATCACTTCTCCCACCTGCACCTGGATAAAGTGGCGCCGGCACTTCTGGGCGATCTTGATGAAGGTGTCACAGGCCATGTCCTGGACACCATCATGGGTCTCTGATGAAGAAGGGCCATGGAGGGTGTTATTAAGTTACATCAAAATATGATATTTATAAAATCTTTATACATTTTATTTTAAATACTCTCATCTCTCACCATGCATGAACTCAAAGAGCTTGTTGACCACAGTTTTGAGGAACTTCCAGTGGGCTCTGAGAAAGCGTGGATACTGGCCAACAATATACATGATGTTGGAGGCTATGATGGCTTTGTTGTCCTTTCCTCTTTTTTGCTCGCATAGGCCCAGCAGATCCTGAGACAAGCAGGTTTTCACAATTACAGACATATAACCGGCCGTCAGTGTTTAGTGTTCTATAAAATGGCTTGGAAAATCCTTTAACATCAAAGTGGTATAAAAAAATTTAAAAAAAAAAAACAATCACATGATCTGACCAGAGAGGGAATAATAAACTTCAAGTTAGCATTTTAAGCTGCTATTCCCACAAGTTCAGTGCTTTTTTATACCTTGATGACAGTGACCAGGAACCTCTTCTCGTCCTCCTCGTGCATAGCCCCGCTGATGGATCCGATGGCCCAGCACAATGTATTGAGGTTCTTCCAGGACCATTCAGTACCGTTAACCTGGTTGTGAAGCTTCTCTGTCATTATGCGTTCTGTGTCCGCATAGTCCAGGTGAGTGAGGTACACTGCACAAAGTAGATTCGTGAGTGTACAATGTATGATATACTTAAAGCCAAAAGCACACCTCTGTGCAGATGTTAAAAAGGACAAAATGTGAACATGAAAGAAGTGTAATCATTGTGGTAAGTGACACTGATCAATATATCTGTCTGATTTGCGGCTATTATTTTATGACCCGGGAGTCAGTTATAATATATATATATAATATATATATATATATATATATATATATATATATATATATATATATATATATATATATATATATATATATATATATACACACACACCCAAGAAAATGTAGACTATGGATAATTAAAGTGATTTACTAAGTCATACCAAGGGTTTCCCTCATGTTCTTGTAGAGGTTGATGGAATCTGTGTCCTTCATGAACTCTCTGACCACCTCTCCCTGGTCATTCTCCACCACCAGTACCTCCTCCGGCTTGGCCATCCGACTTACCATCAGCAGACGCACCTGTCACAAGAGATAAACACCTGTCAGTGCGTACACACTCACTGCTCTCACACTTGTGTGCGCATACACATAAGCGCACAGTGTGTAACCCATGTGGGCATAAATGTTTAAATGCTATACAATGAGGTGTTTGTTTAATGCGCGCGCACACACACACACACACACACACACACACACACTGTTGTAGTTTTGCTTTACTAGCTGCTGATTTGCAGCAACTACAAACTCTTGGCAGCAGTTTAGCAGCCACCTGTTGCTTGACCCGTGCCAACTGATTCTAGTATGACTGCAAACTAAGACTCTGCAGGTTCCATCAACTAAAACAGTTCTGCACCTCTAAACACTAAACTGCTGTGCCGGCTCTAACTCGTCAGTAAGAAATGTGTCTTAAAAGAAACAGTTGCATTAATAAATTCAACTGCAACAGTGCAAATTCTAAATATTTGATGGTGAGTTTTTCAGCTTATGGCCATGTTGTTGACATCCCAACAATGCATTCATTCATCATATTGCATCATATTACATAAGTCTGTGTGGAGATGTCATCAAGTTGAAACAAGGGACAATGCAAGGCTATGGGTGTGTTAATTGTTTAACTAAGCAATGAAGTTAAACGTAATTGGCTGTGTGAGGTACCTTGGAGAGCACAGGCAGATAGAGCTGCCTGCGTGGTGGCACGTCAAAGTGCTGGTTGCCGGAGAGCAGAGGGGACGTGGATGTTGAGAAGGGACTCTCTCTGTAGAGCTCAGCAGCCAAGTGGTTCCAATACTCCAGACAAATTTTAAAGATCTCAGTCTCCTCCACTTCTGACACCAGAAGCATGTAATGGAGGGCCTGAAAGAGGACCAAGGGAACAATTAAATATTGATGCAGTTACCTACATGAGACACCTTTTCTGTCACAACTTTTATCCTGTGTAGCCAGCTTAGACAAGCAAATATCCCCGTGGACAGTGTTCTCTCTTACCTCCATTAATGTCTCTCTGAGGTTGAGCCGCTTCTCAATGAGTTGCCCGTGCTCTTTAAGGAAAGTACAGAGGAACAGACTGAGGTTCTGGATGAAGTTCTGCTCATCATCTTTCCCGTTGGAGTAGGCCAGTCTTATGTTGGTGTTCAGAGGCAGCATCTAACAGAAGTGAAACCCTACTTAGTATCTTTATAACAAGGCATGGGGATCTGAGCTTTGTCTTTTCTGACATTTTAACACACCTGTTTGAGTTGACACATGGTCAGAGTGAAGAGTGTGACAAACTGTTCCTCATACTGGCTGACACTCACGCCAGCAATCTCTGTGAGGCACTTCAGCGTCACATTGCGAAACATGGGCACATTCAAGAACTGAAAACAGTTGAAAGAGATGTTAAAAGACAATATTGGTTAATGACTTGGATGTGTATCAACTTGTTACGTGACATTGTGTGCATCTGTTGTACACACCTTATACACCAATGTGCTGATCAGTTTAGTTTCAAAGATGTATCCCAGAGGAATCCAGTTGAGAAAACGTAGGAGGGTCTCCAGAGTGGCGTGGACCAGAGGGGCATTCTGGGAATTTTCCTAAGGCGCAACCAATAAGATGACAAACAGCTGAAGGACAAACGCTGGTTGGTAACTGATTATAAAAGATTGTACATCAATGCTAAAAAGTAAGAGATGAGGATTTTCATACCATAACAAACTGGCAAAGCTGGAATATCTGCGAGAATTCATTGCACATGCTGAAAGAAAAGAACAAACATTATGGACACATATAAAAGGTTTAAAACTAAGCCAGGTAAAGTGGGAGAAACCTGCAAGAGACAGCTGGATTTTGAAAGAATCGAAACCCCTCTCCCTTCAGGCCTCCCTCCAGCCACTCCTAAAAATCCTAAACTTCTATATCAAAGCATGGAAAAATGTCTTCTTGACTTATGAAACGAAGTTTGAAATTTACAGCTGCACCTATAAAAGCTTATGTGACACACAAGAGGCTAACACAACAGTGTGTAAAACCATTAGTCAAATTATGTGGTTTGGTGGATTTATTCAGGTTTGAGAATGTTTCAGCGAAACATGCGACTTTCATAATATCAGCAACTTTGACCCCCATAAGCATCTCAGGGAACATCAGTAAGGAAATGGCTAAATAAACTGTTGCTAAACCTGGCCAATAGGATGATGTAATGATATATTGACTACAGTCAATTGTGCTTGACAAGTGACAATTATGCATGGATATGAGGGAAATAAAGCTCATCAGTTTTTGACATCCTGCCACAAACTGTTTACATCAAAGATTCAGTGCACCAAACAGAAAAAGTTAGATTTATATTAATGGGCTTTCATTGTTCTGTATGTGCAGACCGTGCCCAAAAGAGTGTACAACTGCCTGTAATTAAGGCAACATTAAAATTGCAAATGAACTGCACAATACTTGTAGTTTAGTGGTAATAAAAGTGTCATCAACAAGAGGCAGCCGTCCAGTGCACAGGAAAGGCAGTTTGTCAGAAGTCTGTTCGATACAGATCACAGCCATCACTGGATTAATGCTGCAATATTTTCCAATGCCAACACACGGAGATCATATTTTATGATGCTCTTAAAGTGCTGGAATAATATGGACATTAATTTTGCCAAAACTTTGTAGGATCAGTGACAGACAAATGCTTTTAAATGCTGTAACTAAGTTAAATATTTAGGAATCTTGACTGTAATGTGAAATCCCACACAGAATCTATCTCTTGACTTTGAAACACTCACTCTGTAAGCTTAGAGATACACAGACCCCAGTGTAGGTTTTTCCAGCAATTCCATCAAAACTAAATTCCTGGATAGCTGCTACAATTAACATGACTGTGCTTCCAGAGGATTATGCAGATGCAGCATGCTGACCTGTCTTTAAGGTGCTTGGCCTTGACCTGGGTCATCTGGCCACTGGAGAAGTCAAAGACCTCCTCACTGAGCAGCTTGAGAATGACCATGTTGTTTTGACAAAGGCTTTCGCTGGTACGACTTGCCCCCACAATGTCACTGATGAAGGTGGGCCAGTGCTTGGGCCACTCCTGCTTCAGGATCTACAGACACAGAGACACAAAGTGACATTTTCCACTGGGAAGAACATGTATCTGAAAATGAAAAATTGAGGGGTTGAATCTGTGACTCCTGCTAAAAATAACGACTGCTCCTTTAAATCTCAAGTCAAGCATGTGCCCCGGTTTTTACTTTGCAGGAGACTGTTTTACTATGATTACACAGTAGTAAAACAATTAGAATTGTCAACATGTGCTTATGAAGTTACATGATACAAGCAAGCCCCACACTACTACAAATACAACATACATGTACACAAACATTTTAAACACAGCATCCTCAGGACGTGTGTGGAATCTAGAGCTCTACCGTCCCTGAAGGCCAAAACAATGTTAGCTCAGCTGACGCAGGCAGTGACTCACTCTCACTGGCATTAATGCAAAGTCACCCATGTAGCCAGCGAGCCAGTCTCTGTCTCCCTCATGCGAATATACATCTCACACACACACACACACACACACACACACACACACACACACACGGCGTCAATTTGTTTTCCATTCAGGAGTAAAATTCAGAACATGGGACACCAATCCGTCACTATAGTCTAACTCAAGGCCTTTCTAACATACAATACATCTCAATGACTCACAGTAGTGTCCTGTGCTGGACAGCACAGGGCAGTGAACAGCCCACTTCTACAGGATTCAGGGGGTAGTAGGGTACAATTATCACTGAGACTATTATATAATATACATATATAATTTTATATAATAGTCTAATATATAGACTATTATATAAAATGTTATACAATATGCTGTTCTGTACTTATGTTGCCATTGTTGTTGACCAGGTTAAACAGCTGCTACATCAATATTGACTAGAAATCGTTTATCCTAGTTTCCATACAAACAAATACACGGATTGTCCTGCAACTTTCACTCGTCAACACGATTGATCCTCTTTCCAATCATGAGGACACGGAGACAATTTAGAAACATACTACAACTACATCTACTTTGCATGAGACATTCAAGTAGAATTAATATGCTATTTTAATAAGGAACTTAAGTACAGTTTTAGAAGTCAGATAGACTAATTAAGAGTGACATCTTCAGGTTAAAAAGTATCACTACAAAAGGGGAGGGGAGCACTGAGGCAGCAGTAAGACGCCCAAACCCACATTGTATGCACGGGTGCATCTCTTCTTTCATATGAATTGTATAGTGCTGTGTTTCACATACAGAAGTGCTGAACTGTCATTCACTGTCACAATTAGAGGTAGTGAATATGGTGAAAATACTAAAATCACTGGTTTGCTCTGTGTGGAACCCTTCACTGTAGCTACAGAAAAACCATATATCTGTAATGTACACCAAGCAATGACTTTAACATTAAATTACTGTTTGAATGAACCAAGTTCTGTTTGAGTGCTTGTAGTTTATAGTTTTACTACCCGTCTCCTAAGATGGAGGGCTTTGTCTGTTTACTATAATTAATCTACCTCACCTACATTTTACTCATCTGCCTAAACACTCAGTAACCACAATGACAAGTTAGCATGTGAGAAACTAACCGACCACTTTGACTCAGGATTTCCCAGCAGCAGGCAGTGAGCCATGTTGTATTTTACAAAACAAAACAATTTCAGTTTCCAGCAGGATGACAGATACGGTTCTGTATATTATATTCTGTATCAATAAGTGCCTGAGTTCTCGTCAGTGGCTTCCACTTGTCCTAGGCAAAGAGTAGGCTGTAAGGAGCTGGCTATAATGGAGTTTCCTGCTCCGGCGTACTCTCTCTCGCTGTCAATGAGAATAACTTTATTGAAACTCTTTGCTGCCACTTCTTTGTGCCTCTCCACAATTCACTCACATGCAACGCTGTGGGGTTACAAAAACATTCCAGTGTTTCAACAGAGCACAATGAGCAAACAGCTGGGGTATCTAAAATGATGGGTTATAATCATGGCCCTATAGACAATACTGATCTAGGGAAAAAAACTTGCACATGGGCTTCCATACAAAAAAAGAAAAGAAAAAATAACTCCACACTGTAACTCACAATTCATGTGTAATGGGCCCTGAAGCCATATTGGTCAGTGCTAACTAATACATACGTTTGCATTAAAGGGAAAATTTGGCACCTTTTAAGTAGTTGTCCAATCAGCGATAGTAAATGCAGTTTATTTAGGTAATAAATGCCTGAGTACATGCTATATTGACTGAGTTCGCCAAGCAGTTCTTCCTGTATCCTGTGCCGTCATTTGACATTAAAGTAGTTCGAGGCATGGAAGAACTACAGGCTACTTCAGGTTGGATTTCTAGTCTCCGCCTCAGGGTAGCTAGGGGATGCGCTAGTTGCCGTTTGAAAACAACAACAACAAAAACGTCAGAAGCCCACTTGCAATGCAATGCATTCTGGTACACGTTGGCACTGTCGTCGCAGCTCACTAATGACATTTATTATCAACACTGACGGGACGTCCACATAAAGGCGCCAAATATTCCCTTTAAAAGTTTGCTGTTCATCAAGTCTCAATTACTAGAGTTTCCCGAGATGAAACAAACACACCACATACAACACTGTCAGGCTTGTAAGAACACACATGCTGAGGCCCTGTGTACAAGCAAAGTTTCTGATTGATTTATTTTTTTTAAACACACACACCTTCGTTGGATAACTATGACCTGGATGACTGAGAATCTTCACACACACACACACACACACACACACTTTTATGTAGCCTAAAGGTTAAGCAGCACAGAGGATCGTAGCTTTACAAAGACCTTAAACATGGTTCTAAAAACGACTTTAGAAAATGGTTCAAGATTCTTTGACTTGTCATTAGTATTGAAAGCTTACCTGAACAAGGATCATGTTCAGCTTTCCAATGTACACCTTTTCTTTCTAAAAAGTAAAAATAAACAAGGGATAGATGAGTGTAAGTCATACCGTCTCTGTTTCAGAAGACTTCTGTCATTTCATTACGTTATACATAACATTTCATTTGGGACATGGCAAAACATTTTCAAATGTAATACAACAAAAAGATCTAAATGAATGGTTAGAGGTCACAAATATAATAGAGAGATAACTATGGGTTGTGACTTTAAAAGAAAAACAATGTAATTAAAAATCAATCATCCAATTTTGACATTTCATGTTAGAATAAGAATCAGATCCACAACAGTATATTTTATCATAAGTGAGTAAAGACATATGTGTTAAATACTAGTTAAATACATTTAAAAATAAACTTAAAAACATAAAAATGTATATCCTAAAATGACAGCCTTCAGTTAAGATTAAATTGCACTGTATAACACACTCTGTCACAGGGTAGCAAATTCTGCCTTTTTAAGATGAATGAAATTATTATTCCAGACTGGCAACTCATTGGATAACAGACCATTTATAGAATCATTGTACCTGAACATGAAAGCGCACTTCAAATCCAATTACTGTTTACAGCCTATTCAACTTGGTTGGTTCAATAGTCTAAATAATCTTGAAAATGTTTGTCCATTTGGGTTTAATGTGTAAGGTTTGCAGAGTTGCAAACACCAGAAACATGTCTGGAAAGCTTCTTTCTCGGCATGAGGTTAGTTATCAAGTACTAACAGCCAAGTGGTGGCGTATCAGTCAGAGATAGACAGTGGTTTGATTTAGCAGGCTACAGCACTGCGACACCAGACCTGACCCTTAACCACAGCGAACCTTTAATTAAAAGCAAATGTTTTTGCCTCATAACGTTCAACAGCATAGCTCATTTATGATTAAACTTTAGTTTTCAAGGTAAATTCATTTAGTCTACCAACCAATTTATGTAGTCTTTGTGGCAGTTTTCATTAACGAGCAGAGTACTAGTCATCACATTAGACTCTGTTTGGTCTGTCTTATGTGGTGACGGATGTTTTCAAGTGGGCTGCTAATTAGCAACAACAAATGTAAAGAAGTGATCCATTTTAAACACAGTTACAGTTTTTTCATTGGAGTTGATTCTCAACAGTTTAGCATTTAAATTTAGTACAGGAGAGAGCCAAATGCTGCGTTCTCCAGAAGAAAGGCATAAAACGTTGCCGTCAGTGTAGGTTATAAACAGTCTTAACAACTCCCCACTGGTTGCTTGAGTGGTCAAGTTGGCTGAAAACACGTTCAAAAGCAGCTGAAATCACCATCTTTGGTCTGGATGACACAGCACTATGGTTACCAGCATTACTCATGGCTGTCCTGAGATTTGCTAGGAGAACTGACAGTTTACCTGCTGCTCCAATGAAACAAACAAATAAAATTCACTCTGATTTGCAAATGTGGCTGTCAGTGCCAAATGCCAACAGAACGAGGTAAATTAACATTTAAGGTGTAAGTCGCTGTCGTTAGCTTTAAAAGGTTTGTCCAATTCATTTAAATTAACAGATACTATGAAGAATAAGAGTTGTTTGTCTAAAATGTATTTTTTATGTTGATCCATCTTTGGAACAGAGCTTAAATATTAACCAAACATTTCATCACAATATTTTTAGTTAAATGCAGCTCTGTCGTTGGCATAGTTTTGTCAACTTCCATGGTATATTAAGTACAAGTGCTACACTATGCACCCATAGAATTATTCCAAAAATGTTATTCAGGTTGAATTTAAATTCAAAGTTTACTCACCTCCACATTTGATGCATCTGATGAAGTCTTGATAATGAGACCAACAACATACTTTTTTATACCTAGCAAACACAAAGATGTCACAAGAACACTGTTAGCATGCACCAATACAGTATGTAAATCGAAACACATGCTGACATGGCGAGTTGCCTGGAGCACGTTACTCAGTATCCCTAACACAGTCTGCTGGCTTATAACTAGCTGAATCTGCCAATCCTATCCCAGTACATTTGTACTTTGAAAAAAAATGTGGTCCTCCATTGACATACTCTTGCAAAGCCAGTTGGTAAACACATGGATGTGGGCTGCAGCTGCCACTGAACTTCTATAGGGCAAACGTTTTGGTCAGTTCAGTGGAAGTTACATTTCCCCAGGTGTTTTTATAGACAGTCAAGACAGTCAATGTGAGCAGAGCATCTTCAAAAATGTGTTTTCAGCTCCCTCGCATTTGTTTCTAAACTGTATCTGTACTCAAATCTGAAAATTATGTGCTGAAGTGTAGTGAGCGGAGCCGAAAACAAGGTAATACTCTGACACAAGGGGGAAAAGACATACTTGCCGGTCGACCTGCACTGGGTTTGCCACTTGAACAAAATTCAGGCATCTACGGTCAGAAGTAGGGAAGTCTTAGGTCAATGAAAAAAAAATTAATTTTGAGCAAAATTATAGAAGAATGGAGGGAGGCAGAATCAACTAATTTTCACACGATTAAGTAGCTCATAATCATTGCTTTTTGCTCAAACCAAAGTATTTATAAAACAATTTTCATCCCACTCTGATTTTCAGATTCTTAGAAAAATCTAAATCAAAACTGTCTAGATGCTAACACAGAAAAATAAATTTAGTTTTAAAAAATACGAACACAGGAAAATATTATATAAATTAAGTATTATAGCCATATCAAATTACTGTCCTGATAGCAATACATGGTAGCCTTTGATGGTTCTACCCATGATCATATCTTTAAAAAGGTAGAATTTAACTGGTAAACAACTCCCCATAATTTCCATGATAATTGTTCATGAAAATCTAGAATCCTATTTTTCCAGACATCTCTTTAAAGCTTCTATGTGTAAGATTTGAACATTTCTGACTTAGCCAACTCGCAGCAGTAGATAAAAAATAAAAAAAAGACATAGGGGCAGGGATTAAACAATGCCAACAACCTGTCTCTGATTCCCCTGCAGGTACAAGACGATGAATACTGGGAATGTCATATTTTTCAACAAACAAAAACATATGACATCAGAATACTTTGAAAGATACGGTCATACAAAATTCTACACATGGGGCTTTAACATGTTTAAGCAATGTAAACAAACCCAGTAATAACTTTAACTAAAGTTTCTCTACTTCTTTAAAGATGCCTTTAAAAATCAGTGCTAGGGTGTTTTGGTTGTTTTCTCTCTAAAAACAACTGCTAAAGTGCAGAAACCAGTCTGGCTTGCAGCAGCCAGTGCAAGCCAGTCGAGCAGAAAACAAACCAGCATGCTTAGTGGGGGAACACTCCTCAACTTGGCAACCGCACGTCACAACACTTAAAATGGCACTAACACTGACAGAATTCAAACATTTAGTGAATTGTACCACAAAATGAAGTTTTACCTTCACACTGATTCCTGGGAAGAATTTTCCATCTTGTTTTGATAACCGTTTCCAGAATCTGAAGAGCATAGTACTGTAACATGCAAGGAGGGAGTGGCATTAGGATAAAGCTATTATGATAAAACTCAACAACAAGCATTGTGTAATACGAACCAAAAACAGTATGAAGTGGATCAGCCTGTAATAACTTGCATTTCTAAATTGGATTGGACTGAACCACATCTTTCATGCAGATTTTGTAGTATGCAGAACATTCACTTTGTTTGTTTTTTAAATCTCTATAATCAGCATTAAGCTGGAAACACTGCAGAAGTCCTGCTGTTTCTCCCAGCATCACACCAGACAGCAAAAGACAGCAGAAAAATACAACAATCCATTAACCAGCTTTGGCTCTGATTGCTCCGAGGGTGAGTCTAATGGTGTAGAAGACATAACAAGGTCTATATTAAATGTTCTTTTACCGAGGCTACAGACACTATATGTAGGGTTGGGCATCGAGAGCTGGTTTTTGAATTGGAGCTGATGGCACTATGTAAGACGTGTGAATTTGTTAGGAAACATGCTCTCAGGTTTCGCTGAACGGCTCCTGAAAGCGAAGTTTGAACCTACTGTGCTTCTGTGGACCTCACTGGTTGCGTCAGTGGGTCAACATGGTAGTAGGGGTGTACGATATGTTTCGCCTGAGTTAGTATCTTAATTGTTGTTTTTTTTAATGATGTGTGAGCAAACATTATCCAGTAGACTATGTCACTCACTTTGCAAAAAGCTATCAAAAACTCCTTGTCCGTGCATTCACTGCGTCATGCATGCAGGACACCACCAGCCTCGCAATCTGTGTTGTTAGATTGAACCTCTAGACGTCCATCAGCCTCACTCACAAGGAGGTGGTTTGGCTTTGAAAGATGGATGTTGCCTAAAAAGGCGTTAATCTGCAAACTATGTCGAAAATCTGTTGCCATTCAAGACCACAAACTAACCCCTGCACAGAATATCAAGAATATGAAAAGCTTCAGGAGTCACCCGTCCATGACAGATCTAAACCAGCCAAGGTACCGGGACAAAAACAAACTGAAAGATTCAATGCAATTAAAACAGCTATGACAGAACTCACGGCTATTGACAGATGAAATGGTTTGCTTGATGTCAGTAATATATGCACTGGTGGTTTCTGTGTTTTTATATAGTTTTTACTTTAATGCTTCAGTTTAAGTAACTAATATTAGACTTTTACAAAAACATTTTTGAAGGATGAAAATATTGTCGAATTATCGTTTAACAAAATCCCAGAAAATACATCTGAATTTTGTCTATATCGCACACCCTAGAATCACGATGAATCAATTACTTCAGCATGGGTATGAAGCTGCAGTCTGACCTGACCAAAGAAAATGCATCACCATATTCACTTTAATGGAACCAC
>NW_024040382.1:0-37658 GCF_014851395.1 Micropterus salmoides
GTGAAAAAAACGTAATCCATTAACAAAAAAATTCTGATCAGGACCTTTGTTCTTTCAACGGGGGGGGGGCAGAGGTCACAGGGATCCACCCTCCATCAAGAGGATGAAAGCCGCTGTGGACCGACCGAGGCCTTCACACAGTCCGACTGCTCAGCCTCAAAGAGAAACTAAACTGCATGTTGAAAACGCTCCGACACATTACTGATGATTTCTCCTGCAAGACTTCCAACATGCACAGGAACATTTTCAGTCAAAGCCTCCACAAACCACTCGAGTGAAACATGTGAACACGTTGCCATCTTGTGGAAGAACTGCAGAAAGTCACAGCTCACAAAAAAAAAAATCAGCCTTTTAAAAATCAGAAAGTCATTTGTAACCTGGATCAGGTCACCAGAGGTAGAGAGCCACTTCCTGTTCACACCACTCATCTGAAACGGTCACATGTTAGAGCTACAAATCCGGCTTTAAAATAACCACCAGCAACAGTTTTGTAGTGTTAGAAACTCAAAACTGGGAACTAAAAGATTCTTAGATCCAGGATCAATACGGATTAATAAATCTTCTCCACTGCAGTAATGAGAAAACACTGACTGCGTTTTCGTGACTTGATGCTCACCTTGTTCGGCGTCCACCTCTCTCCGTTCTCCAGCACCATCAGCGGCGTGTTGTTGGGCAGAGACTGGAAGAAGTCCTCCGAGTCCACCACAGTCCCGTCCTCCTCCAGGACCAGAGTCAGGAGGGTGCAGGTCAACATGAACACCCTCACCGCCTGAGACGCAACACAGGAAAACCAATCGCTGAATCACAGCGTGCAGGTGATGAGCCAAAGATCTGTTTTGAAACTCTGAATCTTCTCCACTGAAGCTGTGTGAATATTTTAAGATAACGTCACAGGGAGGATCTTCACCTGCTCCAGCAGCTCGTCCAGAGAGGACGCCTCCACACCCCGCCGCCGCCTCCGGCTGCTATGGGCGCAGATCATAAAACGGCGAGGCTGAGCCGCGGGCAAGATGTGACGAGAGATGGTGGTCTGGACTGTTGATACGGACCTGCAGACAAATTAAAAACACGACTGCTGTATCACTGGATGTAGACTGTTGCATCTGTGCTTTTTTAGTCTTCCTAAACGACGAACCGGTTCTACTACAGCATGTTCCACCTAAACGCCACAGTTATCCAACAGCTGGAGTTACTGGTTCCTTAGATTCAGATTTTTGAAATATAAACCTCTGCTCATATTAAATCATGATGCACAGTTGAGGATTAAACACCAGAATGCAGTGGTTCAACACTAAAGCTGCTCATCAGTTATCCAACGCCACTCATGATGGGAACAGTCTGCTGCATAAGTACTTTTGATACTTTAGAACATTTGACCTTTGATTACTTATCAACCTCGCAGGGCTTTTCATTTATATGTACACTGAAATTAGTTCTAAATGCGCAGAAAACCAAATTCATGACTTTCACTGAAGCTCAGATTTGAGCCTCGTCACGCTGGTGTGCCGCCACTGAAAGGGTAACGTGTTAAAGTATCTTGGTATACGGACGAACGATAAAGTTGCTTTCATTGTACTCATAGACAACAAGTCCCGTTTCCCCTCTGAAGTGCGAGAGAAACTTGTTCAAGCCACCTTTTTACCTGTGATTGACTGTGGGGACATGTTGTTCATGCGTGCAGAATCATCTCTGCTAGATTCTTACGACCATGCAGGGTTGCCAGATCATCCACCATCACTGTAGTTCTACGAAATGGTAAAGTGGCCTTCTCTAGCTACACGTAGCCCGCTAGGTGCGTTTTTATCTAGAATCCTGCACAAATTATCCAGTTAGCTTTGTAGCCCCTTAACTTTGCGGTCAGTGGTTACCAAACAGGGTGTCCCGTTTATAAAAGTCCCTCAACATGGAACTCTTCCTAAAAGATTCTCCAGTCAGAGGTGCTGGTACCACTTGGGGAGTTCAGGTTGCAGAGGTCCTTAAGAGTGTGGATGGGTCCCAAAGGCTTGATTCTTTAAGTGTACCATGTGTACTCATTCTCAATGGGCTTCTCCTGACCAAATTAAGATGTTGTTGCATTGATACTTTAGTGGATACGGTGCTTTAAGTACTTCAATACATTTTGCCAATTATAATTATGTTTTTGCTTTTTTAATGCAGCATTTTACTTAATTAAAAAGACTAACATTGTAGCAGAGACTCTTTCTCTCTAATACTTACTGGCAGGGAGGCCCGCAGCTTCACACTAATAACCCTTGACGCGCAGCAGGTGCGCCGCGTGCGCCAAATTACGCACCACATGCGTCGCATCAGATTCAACAAGAGGAACAAAAAGTTAATGTGGGAGGTTGTTTAAAAATATGTCAGTCAGTTGGTAGCCGACGAAGTTTTGTTCACCTACCTCACTAAAGTGTCCGGCAGCAGAGTTTTGGCGTAGTTCACTCCTGACTGGATGGACAGCGGCGCCATTGTGACGTTAATCAATGAGCTCGAGGAAAGAGAAATAACGGTCCCGCGCGCCAGACGCGGTTTGGACTGCAGAGACGCCTCCGTACCTGCACCTGTTTCATGACCAACCATTTATTAACAATGACCACCTGTGATTGGTCACTGATCAGGGCTGAGAACCAATAGAACGGAGAGCTGCCAAAACAAATCTTGATACGAAATACGGCAAAATTATTCAGGAGGATGATTTCAGCAGCAAGTAGGCCTATAGCCAACTAAACAAGAAACTAATCAAATAAAACGTCTCAACACACAAAAGTAAAGGTAAAAACATTTAAATGGCACCAATATTACAGCAGTTAAAATCCTACATTCTACAAAACATAATTATGTGAGAAAATTAGATTCACACAAAGACACAGTCCTCAAAATATCTAATATAGTATATATATAATATCAGTAATATTATGAAAACCAAGACTGTGACACATCCTTGAAGAACGAAACATTCAGAAACAGCGATGTCTGCTATAATTTTAAAAATATTTTTATTAATCTAGAGCTGTACAAAACAACAGGATTAAAAATGTTTTGCCTTCGTACACATGAGATTAATAGATGGGTAAATGTTGTATTCTAGCATGAAATAAGTGCACAGAAACACACAGCAAAGCAAAATACTTTAAATCATTAACATAAGTAAAAGTAATGTAATTACAAGTAGAAGCTTTCCTTTAATAAATCACAGTAATCAAGTACGTAAAGTATCAAAAGTAAAAGTACTTGTAAAATGTCTCTTGTGACTGAAATATGATTATTAGATTGTTAATATTGATGCAACTGTTCTGATACACAAATCAACTTGAATGAACAGTTAAATAAAACCATGTGGAGGGAAAATCAGTTTCTAACAGCTAATATGTGAAACGCGACCAGGGGCCCCAACCTGTAGGCTACATAATGACACAAGGGCCCTCTTAGATTGCATGGACTGACCCTCACACTCCAGCCTGGACGAGTAAACAAGAAATAGATATTTTTAAGAAACTAAATTTAAACTAAATATAATTTGTAGTTAGTGTGATGACACTTTGCGACACTTTGCTCACGAGATCGAGACGAGACAAGAATTTAACACCAAATTTAATGAAAATTTTGAGCATCAGCTTAATTTCCTTTATTTTGGTGAATGTTTGTGTAACAAATAAAGGTGGATGTGTTTTTTTGTGTAACGAACGCCGCTTGGCTCTACCATCCCTTCACACAAAGCAATCCCAGTCCCGGCTATTCTCATCTGTGACACCACGATGGTGGAACGAGCTACCACACGCCATCAGAGCAGGGGCGTCTCTAACTTCAAGAAGCTCCTGAAAACTCATCTCTTTCGAGAACACTTCCTCTTATAACACCTCTAACTCCTAACCTCTAACATGCACTTCCTGTGCTCTTCTTCTTCTATCCCCTACAATGATCATGTATAGATTGCACTTTTTGTATTGATTGCACTTTTTGTTAACTCTTACTTCCTTCCCTAGGTATTTGCCCCATTGATGTGATATGTACTGTGAGCTCTTACTAGTATTTATTGTAAGTTGTAGATCGGTATTTGATGCTCTGTTGATGCTTGTATGTTGTTCCTCAAATGAGTAAATGTAAATGTAATGTAATATAATGTAAATGAAATGTAATGTAATGTAAATGTAAATGTAATGTAAATGTAAATGTAAATGTAAATGTAATGTAAATGTAAATGTAAATGTAAATGTAAATGAAATGTAAAGTAAATGTAGCAATGTAAAGTAAATGTAAATGTAAAGTAAATGTAAATGTAAATGTAAATGTAAATGTAAATGTAAATGTAAATGTAATGTAATGAAATGTAAATGAAATGTAATGTAAATGTAATGTAATGTAAATGTAAATGTAATGTAAATGTAAAATGTAATGTAAATGTAAATGTAATGTAAATGTAAAGTAAATGTAAAACAAATGTAAAGTAAATGTAATGTAAATGTAAATGTAATGAAATGTAAAGTAAATGTAATGTAATGTAATGTAAATGTAAATGTAATGTAATGAAATGTAAAGTAAATGTAAATGTACATGTAATGTAATGAAATGTAATGTAAATGTAAATGTAAATGTAAATGTAAATGTGATGTAAATGTAACGTAAACAAAAGATTCAGGTGGCAGGTCACAATAAAAAATATAACAGAGTATGATGCAATAGGTTTTCTCCCGTAGATCAGCTTTTCTCATGTAAAACCAGCTGAGTCAGTGCACATGCAGGCATGATCTAGTCTTCCTCTTTGTGTCTCTGTCTGAGGAAGCAAACTTCAGTTTTTTCGCTTAATGTGGCCCCTAATACTCGTAGTCGTATCATTTAGAGAGGGACACATGAGGCAAGCCAGGGATGGAGAACACATGGATTATACAGACAGGGGCGTGATTAAAAAAAACAACTTACTTTATTGTTATTGATTTATTGATTGATTTCATTAAGCATGGATCTCCACACTCCGGTACGGTAGGCGGCGGTGTGCACCTTTAAGGTTGGTTTGCGATGCGCCAATGAAGCCAGAGAAGAAGAAAGAGGAACTTCCGCTGCTGTTTCCGTCGGACACGGCTTCAAAAAATCTCCCGCCGGAAGCCGAACCGGAGAAACTTCACGCTTCTCTTCTGACTGCAGGTTAAATTCACTGTCACGAGTCAGAATGAAGTTTCGAGGGAAAATCATAGACATCGCGTGTCTGAACCATTTCAGCCGTAAGTTGTTCAGCCGACAGACACGCTGCTGCTAGCTTGTTAGCTTGTTAGCTTCCACCAGACTTCAGCACGAAAACTCGCGTTTCTGCGCGGAGAAACAATTTAACGCCAGACTGGATTCTGGATGTGGCGGATGATCGTGTTTGTACGTTTTGTAAGCTGTTAGGGGCAGTTCGGCGCTGAAATATTAGCCAACTTTAATAAACTTGCAGCTTGATGAAGTCAAAATGAGGCCGAGTTGTGTTCTAACAACATAAACAAAACTAGACTAACGTCAGACTTGTTTCTCAGCGTGGTGAATTCACACCAGGTCTGATGATTAATTATCACTATATACAGACTTACCGGTTAATTTACAAACTATCTCATTTCTGTTTTGATCCACGTCGACGTTATCTGATCCCAGAGAAGACAAATGTTGTTGTTGGAGGTGTTTATGAGGGTTTAATTAACGTTAATCAGTTGACATTTATCAAACCTCTTCAGCACTTTCTTATCTGTATCGACACCTGCTGTACAAATAAAGTAGGGCTGCGAGATTTGGAGAAAAAGTCTGTGAGTGCTTGATTATCAAATGAACAAATACTGACATTTTGAAACGTGTTTTTGAACAAAGTTAAGCGATAAACAGTATTTATAACAATAACTAGTAAAACAGAAGTAAAGGAGCAAATACTGGCCCACTGGCATCCTGGATCCAAATCTGCATCAGTCCACTAACATACATGAGTCTATTAGTGTAATATTATAACATTAAATAAAGAGTATAATGTTCATGTAATAGTGTACTGTTAGTATAACAATAATGGCCTATGTTAATTATTATATTCGTTATAATTTCATACAATAGTAGAGCCTATTATTTTACCACTAGTTGAATATTAAATCCTGTTACAGCTGTTTCATTTCTGTGGGTTATTTATTTATTTAATCCTTTTCTCAACATTTAATGATTTGATGTAGCATGTAAAACTTTTTTAATGTCCCGCCACATCCAGGCTGTGATTGGTTGGTTGACAAAAGGTGAAACTTACAGGCTTTATGAAAAGTTGAACAACAAAAGGCACCGATACAGCGTTAAAACGTTAAATGGCCAGCGAGCCAAACTCAAACCTTCCTTATGTTCTCCCAGTTTTCTTCTGTCTTACTGCTTCACCTGCTGCTGCCGTCGTCTCTCCGTCTCTGTCAGAGAGCAACAGGTGTTGTGACAAATTCTGCACGCCTGCCGAGACTTTCCTGCACCTCGCGGCTGGTAACGCTGATTCATGCTGAGAAAAGAGGTGGATGCAGATCTGGGCAGGAAGCCTCCAACATCTGTTCTGCCGAATTATGCATCCACCTCTTAAAGGTCCTTTCCATTTACCCTTTGCTCTGTACACAATAATCATCGAAATTATATCAAATAAAGGCTTGAAATATCTCACTTTGCATGTAAAGAGTCTATATATATTAGTTTCATCTTTATATTAATTTTTCACCTGTAAGTGTAATAAATAATTAACGACTCTAAACGTTCATAAAAGATACACTTTAAATCATTTATCACCATTGATGAACCCCACAAAGGATATTTCAGCGTTTAAAGGCAGTTTTTGGAAGTGCACGCAATTCTACGCAGGCATGCAAAACTCGGCATAACACCGGTGTGTCACACACGCCTTTTCTGTTTATTAAATCTCACACTTTTTGCGGTTATGTAATCACACATGACCACATCGCGATTAGATTAATCGTGCAGCCCTTAAAAAAAAGCTCTAATTATTCTTTGTTAAAGGTCGTTTGAAAACGTTTATCATACAAAATAATCAGTAGTTGCAGCCTTACAGTTCTCATGTCTCCTGTTTGAAGAGTGAGAATCAGATTAATGTTTGATTGATCATCTGGTTAATCTGACGCAGTCTGTGGCTGGATTATAACAAACTGAGGTTAGATATGTTAATGACTCCGCTCGTCCTCTCCAGGAGTCATCACCACCATCTCGAAGCTGACGAAGATGTGCGTCCTGCGACTGACTCCAGACAACCTGTTCTTCGTCCTGTCGGGTAAAGTGGCCAACGGAGGGGTCAGCATGTGGTGTGAGCTGTCACAGGTAAGAGCCGCTGCGTGTTTCACCTGTAGGGGAGTCAGAACAGGTGGGAAAGAGGAGAGAGGCGAACTGACAGGGAAGCAGCAACATGGAGTTTTTGCTTTCTTCAAGTGTTTTTTATTGGCTTAACAGGAGAGTAGCAGAAATAATTCACGTGTTCGTCAGAACGGAGGAAAAGTATTTGTTATACATCTCCATCAGTGGATGGACCTTCAGCCTAGTCCAAAACATACAGACATTTAGGTCATTTATGGCAAACAGCTACTCCTCACATGTGAGGAGCTGAAAGCAGAGCATGTTAGTGATCTGGTGCTGCTGCTGTACGTTGTTATATATCATTATTATATTTATTCTGTCTTCTTGATTTCTTATTTGGTCTCTTAGTAGCTTCTTCTTCCTTGTTTGAGTCATCTTGTGGTCACACTTTGTGCGTAGGGCTGCACGATATTGGAAAAAACTGACATTGCAATATTTTTCTTTATATATTGCGATTTGAAAAAATACAGGAAGTTTCACTGGACGACTTTAATTGCTCGATTTGAAAAGAATTAAGTATCCTAGAATTATTGGGGTGATTTTGTGGGGAAAATGCATAGAAAATTTAAAAAGCTGAAAATTTTCCTTTTAGTCTGAATACAAGAGTGAAAACTCTCCTTTCTTGAGTTTTAATGCAGTAAACATATTTTATAGAAAATGATATGCACCAGGCCCCTGAGTGGTTTACAAAAATGCTTTTCTTCTTGCAACCAAATTAACTGTTTTGGTGGTTTTCTCCTGTTCCTCAGTTATGTTTAACTAACGGGGGCGGGGCCTGCTTTGAGGTTGATAAACTCATCAGGAACAATATTGTGATTGGTGGTTTCGCTGTGCATGCAGAGTCTGCTTGTCACTCACCAGCAACAAACTCTGGGTTTCCCTTTTAATCCGAGTAAATTATGTTCCATCAGCTGGTCTTCTTTGTAGATTAGTCATGGAAAATGACTAATGTGACTGTTGTGCGTGGGCACACTGCGATGACGATGCAGAAACGATATGTTGTGCAGCCCTACACCTGTGAGCTTGTTGGCTTCTTGTTCAGGTCGTGGCGATGATTTTGGCTCCACCAAAGAGAGGCCTGTCAAAACCTGTCGTCTACTCAGTCTCTCAGTGTTTTTTTTTTTTTTTGTGGTTCAGGTAAAGTGACCCTTTATTCTTCCTCCCTGCAGGCCAACTTCTTCGATGAGTACCAGATGGAGGGCGTGTCCTCTGAGGACAACGAGATTTGTCTGGAGGTGACTCCGGAGAACCTGTCCAGAGCCCTGAAGACGGTCCAGAACGCCAAGGCCGTCAAAGTGAAACTGACCAAGAAGCACTGCCCCTGCCTGACCATCGCAGCCGAGCTGGTGAGACTTCAGCTTTTATTGTGATCTTCAGGACGGTTGTCTCTGCATACTGACCTGCTACGTCCACGCCAGGCCCCAGAGTTATTTCTCTTTTTGATATTTAAATTTCCACATTACTATTAATAGTCTCACTATTGTGTTTATTGTCTCTGTCCGTCCTGTCCAGCCCACCCTGTCCAG
Source organism: Micropterus salmoides (assembly GCF_014851395.1). Classification (NCBI taxonomy): domain Eukaryota; kingdom Metazoa; phylum Chordata; class Actinopteri; order Centrarchiformes; family Centrarchidae; genus Micropterus; species Micropterus salmoides. The sequence continues at coordinate 8,862 of NW_024040382.1, forward strand.
CGTCAGTCGAGTCGTCACTCACGACGTCCCGGTTGACGTCATCCCCCGGAGACTCTGGCACGAATTCAAAGAACCGAGCATGCCGGACTTCGATGTAAGTGACATCGCTGCACTTCACCAAACAGTGAAGTTGTTGAGAAGGACAGCGTTCCTCTTAATGTGTCCTCCTTACAAGTGAAGCGCAAAAGATTTCACACGTCTGTCCTCGCAGGTCAGTATCTACCTGCCTCCTCTGAAGACAATGAAGAACGTCGTGGACAGAATGAAGAACCTCTCCAACTTCCTGGTAGGATCACAGTCCTCCAAACGTCACTCACGTCTTACATACAGAGCTGCGAGGCCTGAATTAAATCTAAAATCACACAGTACAGCAAACAACAACAGCTTTTTATCTAAAGCCCCGTTCAGAGTGCGTTTCTTTCTCTGCTGGAGATGGGGTGATTTTAATATTCCTTGCTGCTCAGTGATTTTAATCCCATCTGTCTAGAGTGTATGTAGGTCTTTTTATTCACCCCCAGCCTCAGTAATGATTAAACCATTATCTCGCTGGGCCTCTTGTACTTTTAAGTTCTCAAGTTTGGCTTCCTGAAAACTGCAGAAACTTTGTTTAATAGAGTGTAAGCGAAGTTAATTAGATGTGTATTAAAGTGTGTGTGTTTGCATCAGGTAATGGAGGCCAACCTGAACGGAGAGATGAACCTGAAGATCGAGACAGATCTGGTTTCTGTCACCACTCACTTCAAAGACCTGGGAAACCCTCCGTGGGGTAAAAACTATCACTGCTTTTAGTTTGTTAAGACAGATACCCATTTGATATCCCATAACGTGTGTTATGTTTAGTTTTAAGACCTCGCCAGGATACCGTGACAATGATGATAATGCAGTTTAAAAATAACCTTTTTTTTATTGTTTTAAATATTTTTTTGCGACAACACTCATAACACGATTAAAGGATCGACCTTCTGTCTCTCCTTTTCTTTTTTTTTTATTTATCGGCTGTTCTAAACACAGATACTAATTTATCTGCAAACAGCTCATTTCAGCAGATAATATCGGCACGCAGATTTATCGTTCTGGCCCTTGTTTTAAGGCAGGACGACGACGGCAGCAGCCGCGATCGTGTTTACAGCAGCAGGTGCGGCGGGTGTGGACGAGGCTTGTTAATGACGTGGCCAAACAAAACGAAACCCACATGGTAGTTAACGAATGACATCTGCGCTGGTGTGTTCAGTCATTTTACCTGCTCTTTGCTTGTAAAATATCCCCGGCTTGTAACGTAATAGATAACATCTCTGTGTTTCTCGGCAAAATGCTTGAATGGGCCGTAAATAAACGTGAGGTCAGGTGTGTCAGGACCCACGCTGTGCCGATGCAGAGGTTTATTGAAATGAACGAGGATGTTTTTTTTTCATTTGAACACGGCCTTATTTGATGAAGGCCTTTCTCGTCCTCGGAGCTCACGATGTTCAGGTTTAAGTCCAGGTCCCGGCCCCAGCTCCAGACCTGTCCTTCACTCCTCTGCGTCCTGTCCCTCCAGGTGATGACGCCTCACAGGACGGTGGTCCGTCTCAGAGCCGGGACCCAGAGGCCATGGCTCAGGCCAGAGTGGACATCAGGAAGCTGCAGCAGTTCCTCATGGGACAGCAGGTCAACCCCAGCAAGGCCATGTGCAGTAAGTCGACCCGCCGCTCCACCAACAAGTCAAATGCAATGAAACATCTTTAGCTTGTCATGTTGCCCAGCGAATATTCATATATCATGATTTCAGCATTTAAATAGGAAACCCATCTGGACCGTAAAATGTCTCCTTTTGCTTTTCCTCTCCTACTGTTACCTGCTTGCTGCAGCTACTCGTCACTCTGAAAATTAAAATGTTGCACTCAGCGTGAGATAAAATGGCCGTTATCAAGTAAAAATCCACAGCTCCAAAATGGAAAAACAACCCAGATTCAGCTCGATGAGACATTTGGTCTCATTTTCTTTGTTTTGTTCACAAAAATAAGAAAATTCAGATTCATGACAAATGTGGCAGCCAGCTGATTTGTTGTTACCCAGGTGCAAACCTGATTCGTTCATAAATTGGATGTTTGTACCTGACGGGCATTAGCAGAATGAAACGCCAATATAATCCAGTATGAGGAAGGCAATCCTTTGCGTCAGCTTCCTGTGGATAGTAAATATCAGAACAAACAAAACTATTCAAAACACAACAACAACTTGGACTACAATTTAGGAAATGTGATGAATGTGATGATGATGTGAAATGTTTGGACCACCATTTCAAACCTCAGAACATTTTGGAAAGAGGAAAACGTTGATGAATCCGACAAAAGTCTTTACATGAGTAGTAAGTTAATTATCTGTTACATTAAAAGTTACAGATATAAAAATAAGATTTTCTCTCTCTTGTCCTTTCAATTTACCTTCTTACTTTCCCTTCCATTCATTCCTTCTGTCTTATGGATGTTCAAGTAATTTAATCACATTGAAATTTCATTTTCCATTTCTGTGCACTCGATGTGTGAATATGTTACGTTTTTAATATGAAATAATAAAGTCATGTTTTGACCATATCAGCGGTGGTTCTGTTACTTTCCCCTGACGTTGTCCTCTTGTCCCCTCAGACATCGTCCATGAGAGGGTGCTCCACCTGATTCTGCTGCATGAAGACGTGTCTCTGCAGTATTTTATCCCCGCTGTGGCGTAGACGCTCTGCTGACCGCTCAAACTATTTCTGCGTATTGAGTTTGGAGAAATGGAAAAAACGGGCTGTGAACCTCTTTCAGGATCCTGTTTGCACACTTCGGCAAAGGAATCCTCTTTTGCGTGAGACAAAACTCACGATGGGATTCTGAGAGTCTGTCCTACATTTTAATGAGACTGAGGCCGGGTCCAGTCCCGGTCAGTGGACCTCGGGAGGACTTTACCCACTGACTTTGATGGGAGTAAGGACATGCTGGTTGACAAACAAATGGCACATTAAATGTTTGAGAAGAAGTTTGGATCGCTGTGCCAGAGAGGTTTGTCCTTGCATGTATGTGCATGTCTACATGCTGGTAGAAGTAGGAGGCCTGACCCTTTAATCCACTGGGGAAAAATACAGGTAATGTCAGGTAATAAGCGCTGACGACTGGCTCTTTTCACAGAATGCGTTTTGACACATTGCTGTAGGAAAGGCAGGAAAATAATGATGGCTAGATTCCATTTAGCTCCTTCAGTTTGAACGTCCTCTTTATGCTGTCATGTCTTATTGGTCATTGTTAATGCAGCACAGGTGTTGTCGATGTAACGCCTCTGCTTTTCCTTCTATGGTCAGTCCAAAAGTTTTTCAGCATTTTAGTTTCTTTCTTACTAATGTAACAGTGTTCATCTGTCATGTCCTTGTTAATCAAATAATAAAATGAAACTTCAAAGTTTGTGACAGAATGAGAGAGAATATTTTTTCTTTCCTGTGTGATTTTGGTGAACTGGCCCTTTAAGAATGGGATTAAATTATTGGGTACACTAGTGCGGTGGTGTGAATAAACTGATAACAATCTTCAGGTTAACTTTTCAAAGGTCATATTTATAGCACCGCTGTTTATCGTTAGACAAAAGATAAATGAGCCAGGACAGTTGCTCATCTACTCAACCTGACCAGGACCCAGTTCTCCCAATGTGGTTTAACTAATCCAGATGTTAGAGTTGTTCCTGGATTATCATTTTGTTTCACAGTGTGCTTTTACCACGTGCATCATCACATGCACGCTGAAAGTGAATCTGTACTAAAATCTCTTAGAAAGCATCTTTAATAGCAAGAACAATTTTCAGCAAAAGTTTTAAAATTCCTATTTTAATGTCAAATTAAATGTTCTTGTTCTATTAACAGTCAGAATCTTTTATTTCAGGTTATACTTTTTAGCTTACAGTATATTTATATATATCTTTTATTTTATTATGTAGAACATTTCATTGTGATAGCAGATCATAGTGATTTTACGATGACCTGCAATCTGTCCTTGGGGCTCGAGGACTTGTTGCTCTGACAGCAGTTCCAGATGAATTCAGATTTTAATGCCGTCACCTGCAGTTAACCGCTCATCCTCCCAGTCTGAAGTTCAATTCAATTCAATTCAATTTTATTTATATAGCGCCAAATCACAACAACAGTTATCTCAAAGCGCTTTTCATAAAAGAGCAGGTCTAGACCATACTCTGTGATGATATTTACAGAAAGCCCAACAGTTCCCACCAAGAGCAAGCACTAAGCGACAGAGGCAAGGAAAAACTTCCTTTTAAGAGGCAGAAACCTCGAGCAGAACCATGGAAACTATATCTTTAGATAATGCGTCACGGAGGTGCTTAGGCCCCAGAGCAATAACTTCAGTTTTATCTGAGTTTAACATGAGAAAATTACAGGTCATCCAGGTTTTAACATCCTGAGGGCACATTTGAAGTTTAGCTAACTGATGAGTTTCATCTGGCTTGATCGATAGATATAACTGAGTATCATCTGCATAACAATGAAAGCTTATGGAATGTTTCCTGATAATATTGCCTAAAGGAAGCATATATAAAGTGAAGAGGATTGGTCCGAGGACAGATCCTTGTGGAACTCCATGAGTAACTTTGGCGTGCATGGAGGACTCATCGTTAACATGTACAAACTGAAATCGATCTGATAAATAGGACTTAAACCAGCTTAGAGCGGTTACTTTAATGCCAATGAAATGTTCCAGTCTCTGCAATAGGATCTGATGGTCAATGGTATCAAATGCAGCACTAAGATCTAATAAAACCAGTACAGAGACAAGTCCTTTGTCTGATGCAATAAGGAGGTCATTAGTAATTTTCACCAGTGCTGTCTCTGTGCTATGATGAGCTCTAAATCCTGACTGAAAATCCTCAAATAAACTATTGCTCTGTAGAAAGTCACACAGCTGTTTAGCAACTGCTTTCTCCAGAACCTTAGAGAGAAATGGAAGGTTAGATATAGGTCTATAGTTGGCTAAAACATCCGGATCAAGTTTGGGCTTTTTCAGAAGAGGTTTAATTACAGCTACTTTAAAGTACTGTGGTACATAGCCTGTTGATAAAGATAGATTGATCATATCTAGTATAGAGGTGCTGACTAAGGGTAAAACATCTTTAAGCAGCCTAGTCGGGATGGGGTCTAAGAGGCAGGTTGATGGTTTAGATGAAGAAATTATTGAAGTTAGTTGGTAAAGATTGAGGGAAGCAAAACAGTCTAAACATGTATCTGGTTCTACAGCTGTTTCTAAGGTTCCTGAGTTAAGAGATAAGTCGGTGCCAGTTGAGGGCAGGTCTTGGTGAATTTTGTCTCTCAAGTTTCTGCGATATTTGCTTTAATTTGCGAGTTTCAGTATTATACCATGGAGCTAACCGTCTTTGTTTTAGTATTTTCTTTTTTAGAGGGGCTACAGAGTCGAGTGTCATTCGCAGCGAGCCTGCAGCACTATCAACAAGATGATCGATTTGGGAGGGACTGAAATTAGCATAGGAGTCCTCCGTTACTTTGTGACTAGATAATGTATTTAGAGCTGATGGAATCGCATCCTTAAATTTAGCTACAGCACTATCAGACAGACATCTTGTATAGAAATTTTTGCCCAATGGCGTGTAGTTCAGCAATACAAACTCAAAAGTTATCAAACAGTGGTCGGATAAAGAGGGATTCTGTGGGAACACCACTAAATGTTCAATTTCAATACCATACACCAAAACAAGGTCGAGGGTGTGGTTAAAACAGTGAGTCGGTTCATGAACACTCTGAGAGAAGCCGATGGAATCTAACAGAGAGATAAACGCAGTACTAAAGCTGTCATTCTCAACATCTACATGAATATTAAAATCCCCTACAATAATAACTTTGTCCGTTTTAAGGACTAACGTTGACAAAAACTCTGCAAATTCAGATAAGAATTCAGAGTACGGGCCAGGTGCTCGGTACACTATAACAAAGAGAATTGGTTGCAGTGATTTCCAACTTGGGTGCGAAAGAGTAAGAACAACACTTTCAAATGAGTTATAGTTTAGTTTAGGTTTAGAGCTGATTAGTAGGCTAGAGTGGTAGAAAGCTGCAACTCCACCTCCTCGGCCTGTGCCTCGAGGAATGTGAGTATTAATATGACTGGGAGGGGTGGATTCATTTAGGCTAACATATTCTCCATCACCCAGCCAGGTTTCAGTAAGACCAAATAAATCAATATCATAATCTGATATTAGTTCATTTACTAGTACACCTTTAGAAGAGAGAGATCTGATGTTTAAGAGTCCACATTTAACTCTCCTATTCGTTTGCACTATTGCTCTTGTGGTTTTAATTTTTATGAGGTTTTTATGCACAGCTCCTCTTCTGTTTACCTTTTTAAATAATTTCGATGGTGGGGGGCAGACACCGTCACTATAGGGTTTTCACTAAGTAACTCCTGAAATGGAGGAGCAGAGAAGTGTGTTAGACTGCGACTCTGCGTAGGGTTTTGGGTGGGTAACTGCTGAAAAAGAAGGGCAGAGAAGTGTGTTAAACTGCGACTCTGCCTCCTGGTCTCAACTCTGGGTTGTCATGGATTTGGTCCACTAATAAACTTGACCAGATTTCTAGAAATGAGAGCTGCTCCTTCCCAAGTGGGATGGATGCCGTCTCTCCGGATCAGACCAGGTCTTCCCCAGAAAGTCTGCCAATGATCAACAAAGCCCACATCGTTTGCTGGACACCACCTCGACAACCAGCGGCGGAATGACGACATGCGGCTATACATGTCATCACTGGTCAGATTTGGCAGGGGTCCAGAGAAAACTACGGTGTCCGACATTGTTTTTGCATATGTACACACCGACTCAACATTAATCTTAGTGACCTCCGATTGGCGTAACCGGGAGTCATTACCGCCAACGTGAATAACAATCTTACTGTATTTACGTTTATCCTTAGCCAGCAGTTTCAAATAAGACTCAATGTCGCCCGCTCTGGCCCCAGGGACGCACTTAACTATGGCCGCTGGCTTCGCTAACTTCACGTTTCTCAAAATGGAGCTGCCAATGATCAGAGTTGGTTTCTCAGCGGGTGTGTCGCTGAGTGGGGAAAATCTGTTAGAAACGTGAACAGGTTGATGGTGCCCCGTGGGCTTTAAATGCTTACGACTATTCCTCCTGGCCGCACAGGGGATGCCGGGGGGACGGCTACCAGAGGCTAACTCAGGCCGTTCCGCACCGACTACCGGGGACTGGCTAGCTACAGTAGCTAAAGACTGATCTACCAAAGGTGCGGAGCCGGACTTCTAAATCACTGAGCCTCGCCTCCATGTCTATAAATAAACTACACTTATTACACGTACCATTACCGCTAAAGGAGGCAGAGGAGTAACTGAACATCTGACACACCGAGCAGGAGAAAGTAGGAGAGAGAGAGGGAGAAGGAGAAGCCATCGCTAGCTGCTAAGCTAAAGTCGCTAACGGCTAAGCTAAAGTACTGTAGCGTCAGTTACCAAAACTTTAGAACAACTACGAGATTGAACAGCAGTCACTAAAAGATGGAAAGAACTGTGAGTGCTTAGGCAAAATTACTGTAAGAATAAGTGTTTAGCGAACAGTTGGCCGCTGTAATCAAACAAATGTAACTGTTATTTAGTGAGAGCAGCACAACACGGTACCAACACACAAGCACCGGAAACGGAAATGAGTCGACACGCTTACTGCAGTACGTCAGCAGTCTGAAGTGAACTGGACTGCGTCTGTAGGGACCTTCTTGCAGTGACCAGGAGCCGGACTAGGGCTCTGCTAACCCACGTCTATGGTTCTGATAACGGCAGGAAACCTGGACTGTAAAATATTATTGGATCAACACTCAACCTGTTATTCTCCCTCTGATGTGTCGATTTCTCTGAACTGACCCACTGAACACTCAGTTTTATGGTTTTCTCTGTTGAACGTTGACCTGGATCACCGGGTCGGAGTGACTCTGCATTTCCTGGAAATAGCTTCTGAATCGGCTGCTTTGTTCACCGGCAGACGCTCCTGTCTTTGTGTCGTTAACAAGAGCTTTGTTTTGTAGGAGAAAGGACGCCTGAGGCAGGGTGAGTGTTGCAAATAATGACTACTCATTCATTCATAATTATTAGTCATTAATTCTAAATGCGTAATTAATAAGGATGCATTATTAATTATAATGAGTAACCATTATTTATTTATCTGCTGATTGCTGTTGTCTGTGATGTTAATAAGAAATCACTGTCCTAGAGCTCAAGGTGATGTGTTCAAATGTTATTTCCTGTTTTTTGGTCCTTGTTTCAAAATGTGTAGGATGATGGCTCGAAAATACACGTTTTAGATTAAACTAGAAGAAGCTACCAACTTAGAGTACTGACTTTTGTATGCGTGTTTGCCTCCAGTGTTACTGCTTGACCTCTCAGAGAAGATGAGTGATGTGGAGGAGGAGGAGGACCGAGCAGAGTCTCCAGTCTCCAGCTGTCTGTCCATGAAGAGTGACCGGACCAAATGGAGACCTCCAGACTTCAGTGATGAACCTGGACCCTCAGAAACAAAGTAAGAGAACTGCTTTTACTGTAAACTGACCTGAAGACCATTCAGTTTTTAATAAAATCTGATCGCCTACACTACAGAACAGTTCTTTTGTAATTACACAAGTTTTATTTCATTCTGGCAATTGGGATGTCCTGATCAAGAGTTTCTCTTGGTCCTGATCAGAGTTTCCCTAACCAAGTTGGTTAGTCTCTGCTGATTCCGAATCTGAACTGATAATTATATTAACCTACATGTTGTTAAATACACTGCCTGTCAAAAGTTTTTTCTAGTTTGTATGTAAATATAAGTAGTCCAGTGTGAAACCTTAAATGGTGCAAAAGTAAGCAGCAAACTGCCAAAGTAAAAATAAAGTTTACGTCACCAAACAGACATTTTCAGATAGAAACTTACCAATTATATGAAGAGGTTTTATTAATTGTTTCACTGTAGGATCAACTGATGATCAGCTACTCCGTCTTCCTTCATTATTTGCCTTTGTTGTTGCAATATAGTACAAATAAATCTGTTCACTGTAGAAAATCTGCTTTCAAGGCTTCATTTACTTTCACTGCTGCAGAAGAACCAAAGAACGTAAAGACAAAGTTTAAATAATGTAACACCCACAGTCTCCACATACACACACAAAATATGTACAATCAAAACTATTATGTTTTAAACCTAAATTATCGATCTGATATGAACGAGTGCAGAGTTGAAGTTGCTGTGACGTGATCAGCAGAGAGAAGAACTCAGCTGGAGTTCCACTTTGATTGTTCAGTGGTGTTACAGAGTGAAACTTCTTCCCTCACAAATCTTTGGCTGAGTACAGACAGCAGATGCAGACATTTTAACCAGACAACAGACAAGTTTAACTTTGACCTGCCATCAAGGTTCTCACTGAAGTAACGTTAATTAGTGACAGCTAAAATGACCTGCTGCCACCCACGTTTCTCATTTTAACAGGTGAAAGTCTGAACATGAGAAGCTGCTACCTGAATGTTTTGTACACTGAGCTTTTGATAATGAGAAAGAGAGTTTATTGACTTCATCTAACTCCACGGTGCACCTGTGAACACAAATACATCACTGTAGGAGAGTTCAGCTCAAACCTTTGTAAAGGTACACTGTAATTTTCACTAGCATGTGGGCGAAATGCTGCACTGTAGAGTCTTAGATCTTTTCAATATGGATCAGCTCTGATACTAATATTTCTGCAACACAGGTTTGCACAATGAAATGCACGTCGTAGTCGTTATTGCTACATATACATTTATTTTCTTTTACAGTGGAGTGCAGATGAAGCGTTAAAGACGTAATGAGTAGGACTGGGGATGACATCATGTATTCATCAGCCGCCATTATGGCCTCTGAATGAACCAGTCACCACACTAGGACAACCATCAGAAGATGTATAAAACTAGAAACCACAGATGTTTGTCCAGAAGGGCAGAGCTTTTATCCAAATCAGTTTAAAGTTTTGTAAGTAATATGAGAAGCCTTATTTTGTAATTTGAGTAGCCTTAGGCTATGTACCAGAACCTGTTAGCTGATTTCACCATCCCCTTTTTTTGTCCCTTTCCATGTATGAATTTTGCTAGATGGGGAAATCAGGGACGTCAGTTTCCGTTTGTGTCATACTAAGCATTATGTATACAACCAGAGTCTTTCACTGTTTTTGTTTCTGTGCTGGAGCATTTTTCTGAGCTTAAATGTTTGGGCTGCCGTGGCAGCCAACGCAGCCATTGCCTTTACTTTTAAGACAGTCTTGTGCTGTAGTTTTGGCCTCACACTTGCAGACAACTAGTACCTGTGGCAGTAAGATTCTGTTAGTGTAAGCAGAAACCTTATTTTTCCTCTTCCAAAAATACAGGCTCTGGTGAGCACAAACTATTTTGTCGCTCGTACAGACAGATGTCGTGGCACCTTCTTAGATTCTGAGATGTCTCGATCTGCAACAATAGCATAACCAACTAAATAGGGCTTTTATTCTCAACCATCAACACATAAGGTTCAGTTAATCAACCTCAAACACATAGAAACTCTACATCCTCACAAATATGTTTCCAGCCATAGATAAAATATTCAGAAAATACAGATGGAAAAATAAAATACATAATAAAACGATATGTGTTTGAGTCTGCAGTATCCAGCTGTCTGTCTATGAAGAGTGACTGGTCCAAAGCATCACCTCTCAACTTCAGTAATGAACCTGGACCCTCAGACACAAAGAGTCATGGGGGACAGTTTGTTACGTAAGCTATTGGTTCTGAAGAAGATTCAGTGTTCAATGTTCAAATTCACTCAAAAATATGGAAAGAGGGAACGTGAAGTGTTTGTCACCACTGTGCCTTTCTGTTTCACTCCTGCTTATTTCTCCTGACAGTTGATGTAGCCCATTTAATGGTCCACAATAGTGTGATATGTTTGAAGTAGTCAGTAATACTTAAGTGGGCCAGTTATATTACTTTTTATCTGTTTACATAAATATCTTTACAAAGGTTTGACCTGAACTCTCCTACAAAGTCTTTGGTTGCCTAATAATTTCCATATATGTGCAACATGTGTCATAACAACTCATCATCAGATCCTATGTAGCATCAATTTATGATGCTAAATACCCTGAAAAATGGACACTAAATTTTGCAGCACAGATGGTAATCAGTTAGAAGTCTCCCAACAGTCTAGGCCTATATGAGCATAACTAAGGGATGGTTCAGGACTCACCTGAGCCAGCCCTAACTATAAGTTTTATCAAAGAGCAAAAACTTAAGCCTACTCTTAAATGTGGAGCTGGTGTGATTCCTTACAGTGGTACTGGAGGCCAGGGCAATGCAATCCAGAATAACTATATATTTATTAGATATTGTCTTTCAGAAGTGTTTGGGGCCAAATACAATAATTTCATTTTTATCTGAATTTAACATCAGAAAATTTCAGGTTAGAAAATCAACGTCAACTTGTTGCAATTAATAAGGGGATATTGGGGCCCTGCAGTGTTTGAGCTGTTTATTTGCATATTTCAAGATTTGCTCAAAGAAGAGACCATTGTGCTCTGTCTCTGCAGAGAGCTGCAACACTTTTTCCATTAATTCAAGAAATGTTGTCTCATACTCGGACAATGATTTATATTTATGATCTAAATACATTTTGATTTATAAGTAAATAAATGAATAGAATAAATGAAAGTGAATAGAAGAGCCAGATATGTGTAGGTAAAGAGCTGCATGCAACTTGCTTGAGCTGTGGGTTGGTCACCCACATGTATGTAATGTGTTCATATCTACAGAGAGAGGAAGAGGAGTCATGTTTCTGTGGAGGAGCAGCCGTCCTGCTGTGCTTTGTGTCAGGACGTCCTGAAGGATCCAGTCTCTACCAGCTGTGGACACTGGTTCTGCAGACAGTGCATCACCTCATACTGGGACCAGTCTGTTTCATCAGGAGACTCCTCCTGTCCCCAGTGTGGAAAAAGATCCAGAACAAGAGCTGGACTGCAGACAGCCAGTCAGAGCAGCTCTGTACAAAGTAATACTAGACATCTGTCCGCTGATGTCGTCATGTCTGAAAATACATAAATGTAAATGAAAACAGGACTTTCTGTTTAATTACAGGGACATTTGTTTTTTGTATACATTTTTAAACTATATTTTGAATCATAAATTCAGAAATATTTTTATTTATCTGGATTCTTGCTCTCTGAAGTCTAGTCTCTGAATGTTTGTTCTTTTCTTTCAGCAGATAGTGGTCTGCAGGAGGTTTTAGATGAACATAAGATCAGTCTGAGGAGGAGATGTGAACATGTGACTGAAGGAAGTGATGAAACAGGAAGTGGAACCCTCCTCAACACGATCTACACTGAGCTCTACATCACAGAGGGACAGAGTGAAGAGGTTAATACCCAGCATGAGGTGAGGCAGCTTGAGACAGCTTCCAAGAAGAAGACCCTCCATGACACTCCAATCAGGTGCCAGGACATCTTTAAAGCCTTACCTGACCAACAGAGAGCCATCAGAGTGGTTCTGACCAACGGCGTCGCTGGCGTTGGAAAAACCTTCTCAGTGCAGAAGTTCACTCTGGACTGGGCAGAGGGCTCGGAAAACCAAGATGTTGGTCTGCTGGTTCTGCTCTCGTTCAGGGAGCTGAACTTGATCAAAGATGAGCGGCACAGTCTCCTCACGCTGCTCCATGTTTTCCATCCAACATTACAGAAGGTCCCAGCAGAGAAGCTCGCCGTCTGGAAACTGCTGTTCATCTTTGACGGCCTGGATGAAAGCAGACTTTCATTGGATTTCCACAACAGTGAGGTTGTGTCTGATGTCACACAGAAGTCATCAGTCAACCTGCTGCTGACAAACCTCATCGAGGGGAATCTGCTTCCCTCGGCTCTCGTCTGGATAACTTCCAGACCTGCGGCGGCCAATCAGATCCCTTCTTCATGTGTTGGCAGGGTAACAGAAGTACGAGGCTTCACTGACGCCCAGAAGGAGGAGTACTTCAGGAGGAGAGTCAGTGATGAAGAGCTGTCCAGCAGAATCATCTCATACATCAAGACCTCCAGGAGCCTCCACATCATGTGTCTAATCCCAGTCTTCTGCTGGATCACTGCTACAGTTCTGGAGCACATGTTGACTACAGAGCAGAGAGGAGAGCTGCCCAAGACCCTGACTGACCTGTACTCACACTTCCTGCTGGTTCAGATAAAGAGGAAGAAGCAGAAGTACGATGAGGGACATGAGATGAGTCCACATAAGCGGACGGAGGCTGACAGGAAGGTTCTTCTGAAGCTGGGGAGGCTGGCGTTTGAACAGCTGGAGAAAGGAAACATCATGTTCTACCAAGAAGACCTGGAGCAGTGTGGTCTGGATGTCACAGAGGCCTCGGTGTACTCAGGAGTTTGTACAGAGATCTTCAAAAGAGAGAGTGTGATCTTCCAGAAAACAGTCTACTGCTTTGTTCATCTGAGCGTTCAGGAGTTTCTGGCTGCAGTCTACATGTTCCACTGTTACACCAGCAGGAACACAAAGGCACTGGAGGACTTTCTTGGGGATTTCTTTCTGAGGAGAGCCATGCAGAAATCCCTTGAAAGTAAAAATGGCCACCTGGACCTGTTTGTTCGCTTCCTTCATGGCCTCTCTCTGGAGTCCAACCAGAGACTCTTAGGAGGCCTGCTGGGTCAGACAGACAACAGTCCAGAAATCATCCAGAGAGCCATCAACAACCTGAAGGAGATGAACAGTGATAAGATCTCTCCTGACAGAAGCATCAACATCTTCCACTGTCTGATGGAGATGAACGACCACTCAGTACATCAGGAGATCCAAGAGTTCCTGAAGTCAGAGAACAGATCAAAGAAGAAACTCTCTGAGATCCACTGCTCAGCTCTGGCCTACATGCTGCAGATGTCAGAGGAGGTTCTGGATGAATTGGACCTGAAGAAGTACAACACATCAGAGGAGGGACGACTGAGACTGATTCCAGCTGTGAGGAACTGCAGAAAGGCTCTGTAAGTCCAGATGTGATTAACATTATGAATCAATTAGTTATTTAAATAGTCCGTTCGTCTATGTAACTTTCCTCGGATGATGGCGGTAAAATGCAAACCTGGTGAAACAAAAGAAAGATGTTATAGATTGATGTTGAGTTTTTATCACAGCAGCTTTGATCACAACATATAGCAGTATTTAACAGGTAAAAAAACAGATTATCACAGAAAACAGAAGTCGTAGAGAATTGATTTCATGTAATTCCTTTTTTCTGTAATGGTTCCAGAGCCATTTCATAGTGAGCATGGAGGATGTTAGAGGACACCAATCCCCCTTCTTAAAGAATATAGATTTAAAAAGAAGCTTAAATAAAGGGTTCTACTTTAAATAACACAAGTCTCATGTTCATTATTTAAATATAGTAGTCTATGTAACTTAAATAATATAGTATGTAAGCAGCCGTTGTGGTCACAGACATGGGACCAGATCAAACTGACAGGTTGAAACCATTATGGAAGCCTAGATGTAACAAAATTTTCTCTACCTTCATCTGCAAAATTAAAGCAGTTTTGTAATCAAATGCGTAAAGTAAATATAAAGTTTCCTCTTTTATGACAGACTTTCTGCATGTGGACTCTCAGAGACTCACTGTGAAATTGTGGCCTCAGCTCTAAAGTCTAACCCATCCCATCTGAGAAAGCTGGACCTGAGTAAAAACAAGCTGCTGGATTCAGGAGTGAAGCTACTGTCTGCTGGACTGGAGAGTCCACACTGCAGACTGGAGACTCTGAGGTGTGTTTACCGTTTGACAGAGGTTTCAAATGTTTTGTTAATAAACGTTTGGGATTTGCCTGTGAACAAATGATGAAATTTTGCAAGTAATGAAAAATGATGAGGATGTAGAGTGTATGAGGGATACGAATGAGGTTGTTGAAGATCTGATGATAGCACATAAAAAAGATGGTATGTAAACTGAGAGAGAGATGGGTTAGATGACAGAGTGCAAAGTTCAGTAACGGTTAAAATAGGAACTGTGATGATCTTCAATGATATCAGAAGCGTGTGGTGGTGCATTTAACCAGAGCTAAGAGTAATAATCAGCCAACATGTCACAAAAAAGCAGAATTCAATATCTGAGGATTTTAAAAAACAAGCTGGAGAAGAAAAATGACTGTTGTAATTACTATAAAAGATGTCAGGTTATCCTTTCTGTTAACAACCCTAACAAAGCAAACTCTATTTAAGAATCATCAAACTTTTTTATCCATCCATCTTTAAGATCCATGTAGAGCAAACTCATAGGTCCTCCAGTCCTGCGCTCATTAGAACATGTCAAAAGGTGCAGCACTCTTCAATAAACATGTATTTCACCTACTTGAAGTCATACAAATGATTATGAACGACATATCAAATTTGAAATATCTAAGAACAAAATTAAAGATGTTTAAACATTTGAAATTATATGAATCTTCCTTGATTTCAAAAATCTCAAACATGGCCTTCTGATATATATATATAAGTGCTCTAGTGAGGGATCGTCATTTTTATCTGCTGTAGCCAGCATTAGCACCGCCCAGTTCAAATTGAACTGTTCAAAAATGTAGCAAGCATCTTAAAATTCATCCACAGACTTCAAAACTTTGCTTCAAAGTAACGAGTTAGGGGAACTATAGTGGAGTCAAAGTACAATACTGTATATTACTTTTAAATGTAGTGGAGTAAAAGTCATAAGATTCCAAAAGTGAATACTCAAGTAAAGTACAGATACTCGAAAATTGGACTTAAGTACAGTACTCAAATATATGTACTTTGTTACTGTCCACCACTCGCAAATAACTACCTGTATGAGTGCTCTTATGTTATAATGTATTGGCAGGAAGTGGGGGCTTTTATTTTCATAAAACTGTAAGGGATGTTGTTGCAGATGAACCTTGTTGAATATGAATATATAATGTGGTAATGTGTCTGCTCCGGTAAAGGTCTCTGTGATTGTCATTTACCGTCCACTAGGACAAATGGGTAACTTTGTGGAGGAGCTAGATACACTGCTGTCTTCAATCGTAGAGCATGACTGTCCCCTACTAGTCCTCGGTGACATGAACATTCACTTAGACAATTCAAACTCAGCAGACTTCCTGTATCTGATTCAGCCCTTTGATCTAACACGGGTTCTCAGCCTCCCGACCCACAAAGCTGGCAAGGTGCTTGACCTAGTTCTTGTCCGAAACTGTGCCACAGAGTGCGTAACAGTCACACCTCTACATGTGTCTAACTATTTCATTCAGTTCACAGTATGCCTACAGGAAAAGCCCATTCTTCCAACACCATTGGTTTCACACGGCCGCAACCTCCATAACCTGTCTCCCGCTCACTTTGCCTCAGTGGTAGCTTCCGCTCTACCCTCCCTCAACATATTTTCCTCACTTGAGGTCAATGATGCCACACAATCTCGTGATCTACACTAAGCTCATGCCTGGATAGCCTGTGTCCTCTTTCCACCAAGCCTGCTCACCCAAACCAGTCCCACCCGTGGCTAACTGATACCATCCGTGGGCTCGGTACTTATCTCAGAGCGGCTGAAAGAAAATGGCGAAAAACCAAAGACCCCGCCGACCTTAAGGGCTTTCAATTGCTCCTATCCTCCTTCTCAACAAGCATCAGTGCTGCCAAAACTGCGTTCTATAATGACAGAATAAGCAGTGCCACTGACTCAAGGAAATAATTTTCCACTTTTAAAGCACTACTAAATCCTCCTCCACCTCCACTACCCACAAACTTGTCTGCTGATACCTTTGCTGCCTTCTTCACAGGCAAAGTGGAGGCCATAACTAGCCAATTCTCTGAAACACTCAAACTCAACCATTGTATCAGTCCTACTACACTTTTCCTCTGCCCTCCCAGGTCAGTGGTTGTTCACTCTCCTCGTAAGTATCAGAACTCTTGACCCGTAGCCGTCCAACTACATGCCCACTGGACCCGATTCCTACGAATCTCCTCCAAACCATATCTCCTACTGTGGTCCCGACAATCTCTCATGTGTTAAATACTTCTCTGGCTTCAGGAACCTTCCCGACCACTTTCAAAAGGGCTCGGGTTACACCCTTGCTAAAAAAAGCCCTCACTTGACCCAACTCAAGTTGAGAACTATTGACCAGTGTCTCTTCTACCTTTTTTATCCAAAACTATTGAACGGGCAGTATTCAAACAGGTCTCAGAATTCAGCTGCCTTTGACACAGTCAACCACAGGATCCTGCGTTCCTACAATGTTTTGTGGCAAGGACAATTATCCTCCTCCCATTGCCTCTCCACAGGGGTGGCCCAAGGTTCAGTGCTTGGCCCCTTCTCTTCTCAATTTACACCTGCTCACTGGGGCCGATCATTCGCTCGCACAGCTTCACTTACCACTGCTACACAGACGACACGCAACTCTACCTATCCTTCCCACCAGGTGATCCCACTTCTCGGCGCGGATCACGGACTGTCTATCGGACATATCTGCATGGATGAAGGCTTGCCACCTTCAACTAAACCTCTCTAAGACTGAACTCTTGGTCATTCCAGCCAAGCAATCTATCCACCATAACATCAAACTACAAACCATCACTCCAGCCAAGGTGGTGAGAAACTTGGGTGTCATGATTGATGACCAGCTGTCCTTTTCAGACCATGTTGCTGCTGTCTCTCGGTCATGCCGCTTTGCTCTATACAACATAAGGAAAATCAGGCCCTACCTCACTCAGTACGCCACCCAGCTTCTGGTACAGGCCATGGTTATCTCTCGCATCGACTATTGCAATGCCCTCCTAGCAGGTCTTCCAGCTTGTGCGGTGAAACCCTTACAAATGGTTCAGAACGCAGCAGCGCGTCTGGTTTTTGATCAGCCCAAAAGAACTCATGTCACTCCATCACGCAGTGACCTCCACTGGCTCCCCGCTGCCTCCAGAATTAAATTAAAGTCACTAATGCTTGCATACAAAGTCTGCACCCATCTACCTAAACTCCATAATGCAAACTTACGTTCCTTCTCACCTGCTACGCTCCTCCAACGAACGCCGCCTGGCTGCCATCCCTGCCATCCCTTCACACAAAGCAATCCCAGTCCCGGCTATTCTCATCTGTGACACCACGATGGTGGAACGAGCTACCACACGCCATCAGAGCAGGGGCGTCCCTCTCTAACTTCAAGAAGCTCTTGAAAACACATCTCTTCCAAGAACACTTCCTCTTATAACACCTCTAACTCCTAACCTCTAACATGCACTTCCTGTGCTCTTCTTCTTCTATCCCCTACAATGATCTTGTATAGATTGCACTTTTTGTTTTGATTGCACCTTGCTAACTCTTACTTCCTTCCCTAGGTATCTACCCCATTGATGTGATATGTACTGTGAGCTCTTACTAGTATTTATTGCTGCTCTTACTAGTATGTTTTGTCAGTTGTAGATCTGTAGTTGATGCTCGGTTGATGCTTGTATGTTGTTCCTCAAATGTAAGTCGCTTTGGATAAAAGCGTCTGCCAAATGAGTAAATGTAATGTAATGTGGTTTTGTCTACATCATTTATTCTCTATTCAGATTTAGGGGCTGCAGCTTATCAGAGATCAGCTGTGCTTCTCTGGCCTCGGCTCTGAAGTCCAAACCATCCCATCTGAGAGAGCTGCAGCTAAGTGACAACAAGCTGCAGGATTCGGGAGTGGCTCTGCTGTCTGCTGGACTGGAGTGTCCACATTGTAGACTTGAGACTCTGGGGTCAGTTCATTGACTCTTTACTTTTGTAGATCTCATATTTGAAAGTTTCTTGTACTAAATTTAGTCTGCAGTCACAAAGGACTTGGACTTTCTTAAATGAACATGTAGAAAATATCCATTGTTAGTTGTAGAATTAATGTCATACTTTTTGGTAAGTCATCACACCTATACAGAAGATCCTCTTTTGTTTTAAATTGATAAACAAGACCTTGGCTAGCGTCGCTATGTTGGAGTTTACCCCAGTGGATGAGAGGGTCACCTCCCTACGCCTCCAAACTTCTGTAACATTAGTTGATGACAGCTACACTCATTACTATAAGTACGTGCAATAAAATCACACTGATCAGCCTCCCTGGTAAAGTCTACTCCAAGGTGCTGGTGAGGAGGGTTTGGCCAAGAAAAGGAACAATGCATTCCTGGTTGTGGAACAATGGACCAGCTCTTCTGTCTCGCAAGGATCCATTCTACATGTGCCTATCCATTCTACATGTGTTTTGAAGATCCAGATAAGGCTTATGACTGAAAGAAATAGATTGCAGCTACATGTGGCCAAAATGGGTTTTCTCAGGAGGGAGGCAGGCATCTCCCTCAGAGATAGGGTAAGAAGGCAAGTTATCTGTCAGGAACTTGGAGTAGAGCTGCTGCTCCTTTGCGTCCAAAGGAACAGTTGAGGTGGTTTGGGCATCTGGTAAGGATACCCAATGGGCATAAAACGGGAGGTGTTCCAGGCATGTCCAGCAAGGGAGAGGCCTCAGGGTAGACCCAGGACTAGGTGTAGCGATTATATCTCCCCTGACCTTAGGAACACCTCGGGATACCACAGTGAGCACTGGTTAATGTGGCTTGGGCAGACCAGACCAGCGGTTGAAGATGGATGATTGATGATATAGTTTTTCTCCTCTAATTCCAGACTGGCCTGAGATCAGCAGCATGTGTTTTGATCTATGCTGACATGAATAGGTGTATGAATGTTGTGCTGACATTTGAATGATCCACAATAACACAACGACAAAGTCACTTTTAGGAAAAAGCTCATTGATTAAGACATAGTAATGTTGAACTACACATTTCAAACCTGAACACATCTGATTCGATTATAAATATATCTCCATAATTTATTTGTTATTAAGATTGTTCGGCTGCAGTTTGTCGGTGACCAGCTGTGCTTCTCTGGCCTCAGCTCTAAAGTCCAACCCCTCCCATCTAAGAGAGCTGCAGCTGAGTAACAACAACCTGCAAGATTCAGGAGTGAAGCTTCTCTGTGGTTTTCTGGAGAGTCCACACTGCAGACTGGAGACTCTGAGGTCAGACACCATTTTTTACTTCTGTGTTGAGATTAATATGATGTGAAATGTCTATGAAGATTCTCAGTCATCCAGGTCATAGTTATCCAACGAAGGTTAAAATGAAGGGCAACTGGACTTGGTTGAAGATGGAAGACGTTTCGTCCCTCATCCAAAGGACTTCTTCAGTTCTGACTGACTGGCAGGGAAACTCAGCTATTTAACCTCAGTGGGGTCGTTATCTCGGGTCATCGATACCGCTGGTTCGTTAGTGTTCCTTGTTGCTGTGACGACAGTCGTTACAGTCGTTGAGACTACCTGTGGCCAAGACTGAACCATCGTTGGTATCTTCACCTGAGCCAAGACTGAACGACCATCGTTGGTATCTTCACCTGAGGCCAATAGGTTACGTTTGTTGAGTTTCCTGGGAAGTGATGAAAGGACAGCATTGTAAGTGGGGGATAAGTGGTGGCTAGACCCCCTCCCCTGTTCAATGACGGCTTCTCAACCCTGGTGTAGATGCTTCCTTGACACCTCTTTCAAACCATCCATCTTCTCTGTCTAAAATGTGCACCTGGTGGTGTGATGATGTGAAAGTTGTGGTGACACTAAAGTGCAGACATAAGGCTGATATTATACTGATCCACAATGAGTATCTTAATGCTAAAGTTTATTTTCCTTTTCAGTGGTTTAGTCCATTAACTGTGGCAGAGCAATGTTCAGCTTAAAACCTTAATATAACAAGAAAAATCTACACTGAATAATTCACTCTGAACCTCAAACTTGGCTAAATGACTTCACAAGAACTTTAACAAGGAACTGCAGGAAAGCAGAGCGCAGGTGGAAACACTTACAAAAACATAATGCTATGACACTTTTCAGCCAGGTTTCAAGACAGTTTACAGCACAGAATCAGCTTTCCTTAATGTCTGCAACGACCTGCTTTTGACTGTCAATTCAAGAAGCAACGCCATTCTTCTTCTCCTTGATTTCAGTTCCTCCTATGACTGTGGAACATACCATACTCATCAACCATCTCAAGCACGGGTTGAGCATTGAGAGTATGCAACTGGATTTGTTCTCCTCCTATTTTGCAAAAATGTTCTTAGTTAGCATAGACCATTTCTCCTCCCCTCACATGCTAATCTCTTCTACGGTGTCCCACAAGGGTCCATCCTCAGTCCCATCCTGTTTTCCATCTAGTTGCATCCCCTTGTTAGTCATACAGAAATATAAAATCTTCTACCACTGCTACACCAATGATATGCAGCTCTACCTATGTCTGAAACTCAACTGCCCATCACACATAAACCGCCTCACGGAGTGCCTTGAGGATAGTAGATGCTGGATAACCCTTAGACCCTTGCAGCTCAGCGATAATAAATCAGAGGTGCTCTTTGCCCCCTGGACTCCATTAAACTACTCACCTATAACTTATTCCAACTATCCCCTTAACCCAAACCCCACGCTACCAACCTTGGGTTTATCCACGACTCTGCCCTTAAAGTTGATAAACAAATGCAGCTGTCAAGTTCAGCTTCTTTCAGCTCCAATCCATACCCAAATTAAAACCGTTCCTTTCCCACCCAGACCTGGACATAGTCATTCAAGCCTTCATATCCTGACTGATCGACTACTGCAACTCCCTCTACTCTGTTATTACCCAGTCATCCATGTTTTTGGTTGTATCTGTGTTTCGCAACTTGGCTTTTTATTTTTTATTATATAGTTTATTGTTCTTTGGCATCTCCCACTGTACAGCATATTTTTTTGTTTTCAGATGGGCATTATTAATAAATTTAACTTAGATTTTTGTCTTAAATGTAAACTTTGTTTTTATAAAATAAATTATAATTAAAAATAAAAAAAGAATGGATAAATAACTAATATATTGTTCAAATATTAGACAATAACAAATATAGTCAGTATTTGCCTTTTCCAACATTGTTATGAAACTATATGATGCTTAAACTGACTGAATAGTTTAAAGTGAAGAAGCTTTGATTTGATGACTCCACTATTCCTAAAAGAAATATTGTAGATGTTTTTATTTCACTTTCCCCAAAGTTCATCTTGATATATTTGGCATCTTTGGAAACTATGGGATCTTGAGTGGAATCTTATATCAGTTTCTGTGGGTTATTTGTGTTTGGCTGCACAGCATGAGTTTGTATAGATGGAGCCACTGTTGGAGCTGCAGAGTTTAAGAGGTGAAGTCGCTACGACTTTGTTGAAGTAGCAGCACGTTGTCATTAATATTACTGAGAGCTTTTTTTTACCTTTTTGTATTTTACAGTTTGAACCTGCATCCTGTTGGGTTCAAGTGTTTGGAGTTTCCATTTTCTAAACTTCTACATTCTAAACCTTCTTCAGCTCTGAACAGATTATTAAATACGATTTCAAGCAGTAACATTGTCTTCTAAAGATACATCTCTTATTCTTTATTCAGATTAAGTGACTGCAGTTTGTCAGAGATCAGCTGTGCTTCTCTGGCCTCAGCTCTGAAGTCCAACCCCTCCCATCTCAGAGAGCTGCAGCTGAGAGGAAACAAGCTGCAGGATTCAGGAGTGAAGCTGCTGTGTGGGTTTCTGGAGAGTCCACATTGCAGACTGGAGACTCTGAGGTCAGTTCACTGACTCTCTGTTACTCTTGTAGATCTTATTATATATTTAATTAACATAAGTTTAGAATCGCTTACCCCACCTTTAATCTGTGTTGACATGAATAGGTGTATGAATGTTGTGCTGACATTGGATGATGTCTGTAGAAGGCTGACATTATGATGATCCACAATAACACAATGACAAAGTCCCTCTACTCATTTTAGGGAACAGCTCATTGATTAGGACATAGTAATGTTGAGCTCCACATTTAAAACCTGAACACATCTGATTGGATTAGAAATGGATTTCTGTCTAAATTATTTATTATTTATTCAGTTTGAGTCTCTGCAGTTTGTCAGAGATCAGCTGTGCTTCTCTGGCTTCAGCTCTGAAGTCCAACCCCTTCCATCTGAGAAAGCTGCAGCTGAATAGAAACGACAAGCTGCAGGATTCAGGAGTGAAGCTGCTGTGTGGGTTTCTGGAGAGTCCACACTGTAGACTGGAGACTCTGAGGTCAGTTCACTGACTTGCTGTTAAATTATGATAATCCACAATAACACAATGAAAAAGTCACTTGACTCATTTTAGACAAAAGCTCATTGATAGGACATGGTAATGTTGAGCTACATATGTTTTATCTCCATCATTTATTCTTGATTTAGATTGTGGGACTGCAGTTTGTCAGAGATCAGCTGTGCTTCTCTGGCCTCAGCTCTGAAGTCCAACCCCTCCCATCTGAGAGAGCTGCAGCTGGGCTACAACAAGCTGTATGATTCAGGAGTGAAGCTTCTCTGTGATTTTCTGGAGAGTCCACACTGTAGTCTGGAGACTCTGAGGTCAGACACCATTTTTTCCTTCTGTGCTGAGATTAATATGATGTGAAAGTTTTGGTGACACTAAACTGCAGACATAAGGCTGATATTATATTGATGCACACTGAGTAAGTCTATTTTCTTCTTCAGTGGTTTGGTCTATTGACTGTGGCAGAGCGATGTTGAGCTCCACATTTAAAACCTTAATATAACAAGATGTCTATGAAGATTCTCAGTCATCCAGGTCATAGTTATCCAGCAAAGATTAACGTCAAGGGCAACTGGGCATGGTTGAAGATACTGGAAGACGTTTCGTCCCTCATCCAAAGGACTTCTTCAGTTCTGACTGACTGGCAGGGAAACTCAGCTATTTAACCTCAGTGGGGTCGTTTGCCAGGATTGTCGATACTGCTGGTTCGTTTGTGTTCCTTGTTGCTGTAACGACAGTTACAGTCGTTAGGACTACCTGTGGCCACCTGAAGGGGCACTTACAGCCTGTGGATACCCTAAATGGACCTTTGTAAAAAAAAACTGACAAGATCCAAGAAGAACAAAACTACAGGGGATGAAAAAAAGAAGGTCAAACGCAACAACATTGTGATTCCATACGTGTCTGGAGTATCAGAGAAACTCAGGAGGATTTTCAACAAACACAACATCCCTGTGTTTTTTAAACCCAAGAACACACTAAGACAGATGCTGGTCCACCCCAAAGACCGCACACCCAAACACAAGAAAAGCAATCTAGTGTATGCGGTCCAATGCAGTGAGGAATGCACAGACCTGTATATTGGGAGACTAAACAACCACTACACAAACGCATGGCTCAACACAGAAGGGCCAACTCCTCAGGTCAAGACTCTGCAGTCTACTTACATCTGAAGGACAGAGGACACTCGTTTGAGGACCACCAGGTGCACATTTTAGACAGAGAAGATGGATGGTTTGAAAGAGGTGTCAAGGAAGCATCTACACCAGGGTCGAGAAGCCGTCATTGAACAGGGGAGGGGGTCTACGCCACCACTTATCCCCCACTTACAATGCTGTCCTTTCATCACTTCCCAGGAAACTCAACAAACGTAACCTATTGGCCTCAGGTGAAGATACCAACGATGGTCGTTCAGTCTTGGCCACAGGTAGTCTTAACGACTGTAACGACTGTCGTCACAGCACCTAGGAACACTAACGAACCAGCGGTATCGATGACCCGGGCCAACGACCCCACTGAGGTTAAATAGCTGAGTTTCCCTGCAAGTCAGTCAGAACTGAAGTCCTTTGGATGAGGGACGAAACGTCTTCCAGTATCTTCAACCAAGTCCAGTTGCCCTCAACTTTAATCTTCGTTGGATAACTTAACATAACAGGAAACATCTCCACTGGATAATTAACTCTGAACCTCTTAAACTCCTGATCAGGACATTGGTGGTGGTGGTTGGTGAAGGGTCAAAGAGTAATAACTGGATATCTGACTGGTTTAACTGAAAGAGTGAATGCCCTCAGTCAGCTGATCATGTTGTAAACTGGAAAAGAAACGCATGAAGATGGTCTTCCTGATTGAACTTCTGCTTATCTCCATTTCAATGAGGAGATGTATTTGAAAAAGATGCTTAAAGAGTATTAAGACTTTGGCCAGTTTTTGTAATTATACCTCATTATGATGTCATATTTTAAGGAGGTAGTGATGCCATGAGCTGTACGGGAATATCCCTCTAAAAAGAAAATAATGTACCTTACCCGGTAGCAGCAGATTTCCAGATAAATGCATAATATGTAATTTAGTCATAGAGAAGCATGGCTGTGAAGTCTTTATTGTATCTGATATTTTTTGATGTTTAAGGTAGTAGCTACTAGCAATGACCATGAGATATCCTTAAAGAGGTCAACAATGACCCAGCACTAACTAAATGCAATGAATTTGTAGCAATTACCAGCTAAATGATATGCTAACTTGTCAGCAATGACTAAACGCAGTTGTATTTTTATTATTATTTTGAAAGTCCGTTGCTCACCGGCACTGAATATACACAGGCCTACAGTCAAATCATGGGTCACAGGAGAGGTGGGATGTTGATCTGCCTGCAAATAACCCTCCCAAACAAGCAGCAGAGAGGCTTCGGCAGGTTCCCTCAGGTGAACTGTGCTTCTGTGCAGCCGTAGCCTTTTTAACTTAAATTAAAATTATACATAGGCTAGTATATACATTATATACATAGGCATAAGTATTTTCTGGTTTCTTACTAGAAATTTTGAGCTCCCTGGCGATCTCCCTCCAGTCAGCTGCCACCACTACATAGATAACTCCATATTTCAACTTTATGAATTAACTGTTTCTCAGCCATGCAGTGCAACGTGATGACATAATGAATTAAGAGAAACAGGGTGGTCCCTTAGGTCAAAACAGCACGCCACGTCACTTACAGTAAAAAAAAACAACAATGCAATCGTACCGATTTTGTTGCTGACACCATCTCGCATCACATTCAGTTAGGCCAAGAAGTAAACGTCTACATTCTAAACCTTCTTCAGCTCTTAACAGATTATTAAACACTGAATGATTTCAAGCAGGATCATTGTCTTCTAACGTTACATCATTTATTATTCTTCATTCAGATTGAGTTATTGCAGTTTGTCAGAGATCAGCTGTGCGTCTCTGGCCTCAGCTCTGAAGTCCAACCCCTCCCATCTGAGAGAGCTGGAGCTGACTAACAACAAGCTGCAGGATTCAGGAGTGAAGCTGCTGTGTGGTTTTCTGGAGAGTCCAGACTGCAGACTGGAGACTCTGAGGTCAGTTCACTGACTCTTACTAGTGACTCTGTTACTATTGTAGATCTGATATGTTTAACTAACAATTGAACCTAATTTCTCTGTTCATACATAACTTCCATTGATAAAGTTGTAAATGTCCTTTTGTTCATATTTTCATGTTTCTTGTGCTAAATTTAGTCTGCAGTCACAAATGGTCACATCTGTATACAGAAGATCCTCTGAACTAATATTTGTTTTAAACTGATAAAGTTTTCTGATGAAGTAGAAATATTTTCTCTAATTTCACTGTGTTTTCACAATTGATGTCTGATCATTGAAATTGATCCTTTATCCTTTTGTTCACTGTCTTCATGGGCACCCATCATTGACGTTATGCATTCCCTAGTTCCATACCCTAACCATAGCCACTACCTGCCTAAAACCTAACCTTGAAACCAATCTTTCTTTATTCAGATTGAGTGGCTGCAGTTTGTCAGAGATCAGCTGTGCTTCTCTGGCCTCAGCTCTGAAGTCCAACCCCTCCCATCTGAGAGAGCTGGACCTCAGCTACAACAAGCTGCAGGATTCAGGAGTGAAGCTGCTGTGTGATCTTGTGGAGAGTCCACACTGTAGACTGGAGACTCTGAGGTCAGTAGAGGGTTTGAGTCAGTCCATGCTCGTGTAGGGAGGACAACTTCTGTACATTTGAATTTCATTATACAACCAGCAGACATGATGGTGAGTGATTGTACAGTCAGAGGCACAGAAGTTGCCAAAGGAGAACTGTTTGTGACCTTAGTGTAAAGAAATGTTCTTCTGAGACGTCTCCAAATATGTAAACCACTTCTCAATAGTAAAAGTGTCTATTTGACACTTTCCAGACATTGTACTTGAACTCTCCAATTACACTGAACAAAATTATAAATGCAACACTTTTGTGGTACGGGGGTCAGGAAACCAGTCAGTATCTGGTATGACCACCATTTGCCTCACACAGTAAAACACATCTCCTTCGCACTGAGTTGATCAGGTTGTTGACTGTGGCCTGTTGAATGTTGGTCCACTCCTCTTTAATGGCTGTGCGAAGTTTCTGGAAATTGTCAGGACATATGCCGATCAGATCAACCCAACATGCTCAATGGGTGACATGTCCGGTCAGTATGATGGCCATGCAGGAACTGGGATGTTTTCAGCTTCCAGGTCTGCGTTTGTGAGGCCGGTTGGATGTACTGCCAAATTCTCTGAAACGCCTTTGGAGGCGCTTATGAGAGAAATGAACATTCAATTCACTGACAACAGCTCTGGTGGACATTCCTGCAGTCAGCATGCCAATTGCACGCTCCCTCAAAACGGCATCTGTGGCATTGTGCTGTTTGATGGAACTGCACATTTTCGAGTGGCCTTTTATTGTGGGTAGCCTAAGGCACGCCTGTGCAATCCCCATGCTGTCTGATCAGCATCTTGATATGCCACATATCACATAATTTTGTTCATTGTATATGTGTAACATTATCCCTCATGTAGACTGTCTTGTCTTATGGATCTGTGAAGGTGTCAAGATTTGGGTAAATCATAAAAAGACTCAATGTAAGGAAATACTGTGGGCTGTAATCAAGTTCAATGAGTATACAATAACGACCCTTTAAAATGCTTGGGAATTATTTTATTTGACTTACTGTAGACTGGGCTCTATAGGTTTTCCTCTTTTGCTCTGTTTCATGCAGTTATAGTATATGTTCACTGTGACTTTGATAAGATCAGAAATGAATGAGTTTGCCATTTCCTGTGTTAAAGTTAGATAAATCTTATTAAATCTTATTATTATTGTTTAAATCAATCATAGCCTATATTTTAGATCAGCGTTACCTTAGCATTACATTAAGTTGTCGAAATATAGCGTTGTTTGATTTATATGCATAACGCCATGTAATCATACCAATTTTGATAACAAGGGACGGGGAGAAGTTGATAATTATAAATGTTTTTCCATGTGGTAAAAATTTGAATTTTTATTAGTAATATTCTGGTAAATTGTTTATATTTCTTTCTATGATCTTTATTAACAAGTGTTGTGATTGATTATTGATAAAGTGCAATTCCAACTCTGAAGGTGTCGACTGGTCCCTAAATTAGTGCAACAGGTTTTGGTGATTGAGGTAGATCTTTGAATTAAAAGGGAATTCTCTTTAGTAGAGTTATGTCAGGAACAGGTGTCATGTTCGGGTTCAATGTCAGATCATGAAGTCGAATGAACTTGATAACTATCTCTCTCTATCAGTAACGAAGACATCTTTGCTGATAGGAATGGCTGTTACCTAGGAGCGATATGGGATATGTTTTCAATTCTTAGATGTTTACAGGCTGACTGTTTCCACTTACAACGCAATACATGTGACCTCCAGATCAACATGTGGCTTATACATTTGAGCCAAACATCCAGGGTGGCTGTACTAGTAAAGAATTACCTTGCATGGGATACATCTAGAGTCTGAGGGACAACAAAGGGATAAAAACTTTGGACCAAGAAGGAATCTTCAGATTTGGTTTGGTACTACACTGTGCTTTCCCTCTGTAATGCTATTACTAGTCCCCTTGGTTGAGTTTA
>NW_024040383.1:0-14434 GCF_014851395.1 Micropterus salmoides
AACACAGAGCAGGTTAACGTCACCTTATCAGCTTCCTTACGTTCAGTCACTGGTGAAGATGGAGATATTGTGAGAGAAAGACAACAAGAGTAAAGTTAACTTCATCACTGTGATCATAATTATTTTAATGTTTCAGTATATTGTTCTAACAAGACAGTTTGAGCTGAAAACATTATGATGGAAATACTCACTGATAATAACAGACAGATAAACCTGAGAGTCTGGACCTTGATGTTGTCCTTCTTTTTGTTTGTACTGTCTGCAACTGTAACGACCAACATCCTCGACTGTGACCTTCTTTATAACCAGAAACAGTTCTCTGTAACACTCAGTCTGTCTGATTTAGATTTAGCGTTTTCACCAATCTGCCCAAGTTCAAACAGGGCTACTGCTGATCTGCTTACTGAACCCTTGAAGGTCCATGTAGTATTTTCACAGTCTTGCTGACCGTCTATCACATTTTCACAAGGCAAAGTGACTTCATCTCCAACTCTGACAGTGAAGGAGGGGATAAGTTTTTCAGCTGCTGCTGTTGAGAAAATGATGAAAAATAAAGTGAAATGAGAAAATGTCTGTTATGTTCATAGTTAGTGACGATTATTTCTTTATCCTTAGTTTCCAAGAGTTCACTAAACTCACCACATTAGAAACAACAGATTTGGTTTTCTTAGTTAAATCAAATGTAGCTAATAAAGAATCTTTAATAATATTGATCAAGTTATTTTTTACAATGTGCCTTCCATTTATATATGTGATATATGTATTCTTACCTGTAAACTGAAGCACCGCTGGAAGAAATAAAGAAATCCATTTGAACTCAATCATCATGAGTCTCTCCTTCTTCTGTCTCTTGTTCTCGTGCTCAGAACTGTCTGAGTTTCTAAACTAGTGCTTTAGTAGAGAGACGCAGCAGCTACTTCCTGTGGTTAGGATGATGTCACTTCATCATAGTGACTCTCTGAATTTCTTATCGATGTCCAAGAACTTACAATATTCACTTTTTGAAATGTAGTTTTCTCTCATCCACAGTGACTGACAGAGACCCCAAATTCTTGATCAGCAACATGAGATGCAGCCGTCAGAGTTCACACTTTGTTCATTCCCGTCTATTTGTGACAATGACGTGTTTCACCAACTGAAAACAAGAAGAAGAGGAAGCTGAAGGTGTGAAGATTGTTACTTAAGATAAATGTTTGCAATGATGCAACTTGTTTTCTTCAGATAGTGTTTATTAGAAAACAGACAGGATCCATGGTGATGTTTGACAGCACACATGAACAGACAGGTGAAGAGTCAAACTCCTCTCCCACCAGAATCTGACTCCTGATGTCCATGGTGCAATATGGTGATACTGTAGCAGCTGCTGAAGAACACAGATAAGATGATATTTTACTGCTCTGAGATCTGCTGGTTCCTCATTTTATCTTTGCAGATATTTTTTCCTGAGAATTGAAGCTCAGCAGAAGTTGAATCAGGAAGACATCGTTCATGCTGACTCTATTTCTCCCCCGCCCCCTCTTTTTCTTTTTTCTGCTTCCAACTCCGTCATTAGATTGAGGGCGTTCAT
Source organism: Micropterus salmoides (assembly GCF_014851395.1). NCBI lineage: Eukaryota > Metazoa > Chordata > Actinopteri > Centrarchiformes > Centrarchidae > Micropterus > Micropterus salmoides. The sequence goes on from NW_024040383.1 coordinate 1,568, forward strand.
TCTTTCAGTTAAACCAATCAGAATTTGCCACAACCTCTGTGAGCCAATCATATTGTTGCTGTCAAACTTTCAAACTGTTCCTTGTTTTGTTCTGGCTTTATTGCTGAAACATGTGTTACCTATGACAGAAATACAGTTATTGGAAAAGGAAGCCGGCTTTTGGATTTAAGAGCAGCGGATCTTAGACGATCACCAGGCAGATCAGCCGGACCAGGCACCACTGCGGGTGCGGTGAACACCCAGAGGAAAGAAAAGAGGGCCAGGACAGCCATGTAGGCCCAGCTTGGACTTAAAGCTGCTCCTGAAGGTCTTGTCTGGACAAAATGGGACTCATGTAGGACAAGCAACGGATATCAGAGACTGTTGTGCCCACATCTTAACAGGGACCCGTCTAATCCAGGGTTCGAGTTACGTGCTCAGGTCTAAACTCCCATGGAAGCAGTAAAATCATGAACCTGTGGGGGTCACTAATTCTTTTACCAACAAACATAATTTTGAATCACAAAAGTATTTTGTATTTATTTAGCATTATTTATATTAAAAAGACAAAATGTTTTCCAAATGAACTATGCTGTGTCATTTTGACAGGATGGCTGCACTTCTCCACCAGGCAGCCACCTAACTGTAATGCAGGATGATACCTGCTGTATTAGACTCTGTCTGACTGCTGCTTGGTTGTTATGCTGTTGTTTATGTATTTGTTTATTTATGATGCATCCTCCAATTAGAAGAACACTACACATGATAATCTGCTTGCTACTGTGTGCTGGCGGCTAGCAGTGTGTAAAATAATCACACTTTAATTTGATACCATGAAAGGTGGAATTGCGGTCTGTCCTTAAATAATTTGTCTTTGTTTGCATGTTTCAGGTTATTCAAACTAAAACTTTGAGGTAATATCGCAACATCTTGGGCAAGTAAAGGGCTGCTGTGAGAGAGAGAGAGAAAGTGTTAGACCACACAATGAGCCATGACGTCTCTGTCTCTCTCGTTTTCTCTCTATCTTGGCTTATTATTTATTTATCTCAGCCAGTAACATTAGTTATATTAGAGACCCCACGGAGCTTGGATCATAACTAACCTGTCCCAGGCTGTCAGAACAAGACTCTGCCAAGATGAGAGGAAATGGACTCTGTGTTTTACATCAGTGAGGCCTTCTGTATTATAAGTTTATATGTTTTTGTACACGTTTAATTATCTATTAAGTTCTGCCCTCTAATAATGACCAGATAAACATCAGAAACACACGAGGCTCACAGCAACAGACAGTCGACACTTTAATAGGACATAAAACAAAGACTCGCTTATTGAATCCTGTTGAAAACTACTTTAACTCCTGGAAGGTTTGGGGTCACTGACACTAGTTGCAACAAACCGTTCAAACATTGATGAACGTCCTGACTGAACTTAGGTTAGAGCATAAATTAATATCAGAATCATAAATTAAACTTTCTAAAGATTTAATTATTTTGCTTTTAGGCCTAAATGCCTTTAAACAACTAACTTACACTGTTGGACATAAATATAGATTAAATGCTACTGAAATTATATAAATGACCATGTAAATGCTATCATTTATTTGAAAGCTGATTTTGTTTGTCTCCTTGTTTCTGCAAATGAAACATGACTCATGCCTTTTATTACAGTCTGCAGTACAGTAAGCATTTTCTCCATGTAGGGTCATGACAACGTTTATGGTATTTTATCATGTCTTGTACCTTGGGCACGATGGCTGCTTAAATACACATGAAGATTTCTCTGAACAGACATCACAAATCACAGATTATTTTTACTCATATGTGTCATTTACACTGGTAACATGTTCCCACCACATTTTGAAATGGCTGATTTCATCCCCATCACTTTTTAAAAACGTTTGTTTTTAGAACAAATGTATTGAAAAATAGCTTGCACCGAGGAAGGAAAACGTGCAATGCATTTTACATATAGAAGAAACAAATATGCACTGTCCAATAGAAGTAACAAACAAAAAACAAGCTGCTGATTACTGTATTATATTTTGTCATAGTTTTATATTGATGAATTTTTAGCTGCCAGCTGCATTTCTTTATATAAACAAAGACATTTCCACTGTAACTTGGAGAAGGAAATGTCACCAGAATGCAGGAAATTAAGTGTTTAATGCTCCAAATTTCTGAAGGAGGACCTGTAGACCCCCGCTCATATATTTCAGCATTTCATGTTTCTTCAAAATAGTGTTAAAATCTTCTCGTCCAGTTTTCGTGTATCATCACTAATGTTGGGTGTTTTAAAATTTTACGATACCAGTACCAAAACCAGTACGCTTAAGGTGATACTGATACCAATACTTCAGAGTACTTCATTTGATCCCTTGCATAAAATGCCACCTGTTGAAGCCATAGTAGTTGATTGGTAGCCTATTATTATTTTAATGTTCTTCTGGTCAATATTTTTTTTGTTATTGTTTCAAATAACTGTTACATAATAAGTATTGGGAAATTGCATCAGATCCGCCTCATCCTAATTAGGTCATCCTAGCTTTTTCTTTTATTTGTGAGTCGCAAACCTCTGAAAAAGGACAGTCACAAGTAAAAAATGAGAAAGGAGTCTGTTTAAACAGGTCACTTAACTACATTACAGACTCACAAACAGAGGAAAAGAGAGGCTGCATGTCCAGCCGATCAAACCAACTACACCTGAAGCAGCCACAGCTGCAGCCGGAGGCTCCCTGAGTAAAATCAGCTGATCGCTGCTGCACCACAAAAGCGTTTAATTGATGTGATGGAACGCAGCGATCGATCAGTGACAAGTGATGTGAATAGCAAATAAAAATGTACCTTTGAGCAACAGGCCCAAAGGAAATTTCTTTAATAAACTTCAGTTTACACAAAAGCTAAAAAGGTCCCAGTGAAAGAAAAAGAACAGAGGAATGTGTATTATAATACCAAAAGCTACAGCTTACATAGATAAACAGACAGGATGTGACAGTATACTTCGGATGCTCAACGCTTGCTGGGATTGGTTGATCTCTAGTGTCCATGCAGACATGTCCTTTTGTGATTGGACGTCCTACACTGTTCACTCAGACAAAGCATGTCAAGTACTCTGTGATTGGATGTTTTCTGGTGTGCATTCAGTCCACGCGTGATCAGGTATCTTTTAATACATGCGGTTAATACATGCCTGTCCGTCTTCCTGCCTTTTCACAGAGGGCCCCATGTATGGCTTCCTTTTGACATTCAGAAATAGCTCCCATCTCACCCACATACCTGCAACGTCCTCTCTACTTAGTCCAAACTAAGTTTTAAAGTGAGCTTAGAAATAAATCATCATGAACTGAATCAATTGATCAGTAAGCACAGCTGATCACATTACAATACATCAATCAATCAATACATCTATCACAAGTAATACAGTCGTTAGAGGCAACACACGTTGATACTGTTAGATTTTAACTTTCTTTTTACTTAATAAATCAGCCATCTAATAAATCAGTTATCTAATAAATCAGTAAATCAATCATGATTAGGGAAATTGTAGTAATTTAGCGTCCTCAATCATTGCCAGTTATTTCACATCCTTCTTTAATCTTAAAAACGTCACGTTCATCACTTGTTAATATCTCACACATTTTCATCATAAGCTAAATAAACTCTATGCTATCTGCAGGTTGAGGCTCACTTCCTGTGAGTCTTTGAATGCAGGCTCTTGTGGTTAAGTAGCAAACTACTATTTGGGGGGGGTGATGGTGCAGTGGACACATGCCTTTAGTGTGAGAGACCCCGGTTCAATCCCCCACGGTGACACGTCCACCATTGTGTTTCTGAGCAAGACACTTAACCCTTAGTTGCTCCAGAGGCGTGTGACCTCTGACATATAAAGCAATTGTAAGTTTCTCTGGATAAAAGCATCAGCTAAATGAAAATCTAGAATATATTGATAGAAAACAATATTAAAACATCAGAATACTGCATTAAAGTTCACATGTTTTTTTTTAACAGTTTCATGTTCGTGGATATACAACACTCTCCTTCTTCTGTCTCTTGTTCTCGTGCTCAGAACTGTCTGAGTTTCTAAACTAGTGCTTTAGTAGAGAGACGCTGCAGCTACTTCCTGTGGTTAGGATGATGTCACTTTCATAGTGACTTTTAGTCTGTTTTAGACAAAGGGGGTAACCCAGAGATCAAACAGTGAAGCTGACCAAAGCCTGCATGGATCCATGTAGGCCCCAATATGACGTCAAAACCCTGAGACACCCCGTCACACATGACCAATGTAACTGTATTGGTTAGATTATAAACTCTCTGTTAATCTAAAGAAACTTTCAGCCATCAGTGACGCTGCGTTGGTGTTTTTCAGGTGAACCTTGTAGGTGGGCAGATTAAACAGTGACAATCACACACTTTTGTTTGTGCAGCTGCTATAATTACTGTGTTTCTGGCAGTTTCTTCACAGTTATGCTGTGGATCATGCGCAGTAGACGCTGGTGCCAACAGGAAGTAGCCCTGTAGTATTTCATGGGACCAAAACTGGCTTCACTGCTCTCCATTCAAATCTGCAGGTTGGTTTTGTCCAGTAACAAACAAACTATATTAAGGCTCAAGTTCACAGTTTGTTCAGTCCGCTGTATTTGTGACAATGACGAGTTTCACCACCTGAAAAGAAGAAGATGAAGAAGTTGAAGGTGTCAAGATTGTTAGTTAAGATAAATGTTTGCAAAACTGCAACTTCTTATTTAGATGGTGATATCATTGTATTTTTGCAGGTATTTTTGTTCAGAGATATGAAGAGGATGTGTTTCAGTGAGGATGTGGTTAACAACAGCAGCAGAGCTCTGCAGGTTTTACCCTCTAATGATGACCAGATAAACATCAGAAACACACGAGGCTCACAGGAACCGACAGTTGACTCTTTATTGGGACATAAGACAAAGAGGCGTTTATTGAATCCTGATGAAAACTACTTTAACTCCTGGAAGGTTTGGGGTCCCTGAGACTAGTTGCAACAGTTAAAACATTGATGAGCGTCCTGACTGAACCGTCTTTAACTGTCTGGACTTAGAGCATCAAGCTTCCACAATATGTAGCAGCAGGTCTGTTCATGTTATTTTCAAAGGAAATATCTCTGCAAGTCACTGAAGACACGACAAGTCGGACATTTAAGATGTGTGAAATGTTTTCAGATTCAAATTAAGTCAGAGTAGGTGGTCATGTGCATCCAGAGCTTAGAAGAAGTAACCTGAATTATTAGATTTTTGTGCATTCTCAAGTCACATTAGGTGCATTTACACTGTCTGTATTTACACACATTTGGCCAGTGGGAATATGGGAGTGAGAGTGTTTTTTTTTATCTTTTGGATGGATGTGGCATGCTTGGTGTGTTTTGCTTTTGTTTCTCCGTCTCAGTCAAGTCACTCTCTGGTCTTCAACCTCATCAGCCCTGCCCCTCTCACCAGCCAGCCACCCTTTCACCTTACCTTTCCAAGGTGTTAATAAAACACTTTATTTATAACCTGTCTGCCTCGAGTCTGAGTTTGGATTCAAGTCTTGATGTCTGACAGTGAAGGAATCACAAAACACAGTGTAGAATTAAGTGGTAAACATTTCTTTATTTGCAGTTAATATATTACCAGATATGATAAAGAGGAGACTGTTACTGACTCCATTAAGGCTGAAAACCCATTCAAGCCAAACACACACACATCCCAACAAATATGTCAACAACAATGTTAAATGAAAGTGAATTAAAATGAGTTCTTCTGTACACAGAGACATGAAACTGAGCTCAAGCTGCTGTAGCTTCAAACACAAACAGTGAACCTTAAAATCAGGTCTGAATTCTTCAGCTGGAAGACGATTTAAGGAAGTTAACAAGAGTTAAATGCTCGTTCCTGTTAAATGAAGCTGAAATCCAGCTGCTGTGTTCTGAACTGGCTGCAGAAAATAAAGATTTTCACAACTGATGCAGGAAAAGACATTTTATAAAACTCACAGTGGGCTTCCTGATATGAGATGAAATCAAGACTTGAATATTGTTGTTCAAAGTCAGACTGAAACAGAAACAGCTGAGCACAAAACACACAAACATTTCTCACACTGATAAATAAAAACAAAAACAATCAGTAATAAAAATCTAAAAATGATCTTATGAGATCTTTGTTCTCTAAAGGCTTCAACTACTCGTGTAAATGTGCTGTTATTTAACTGCAGTGGAGTCTTTTCTCTGATGAGCTGATGTTGATATGGAAGTTGTTGATCAGTGGAGTCTGACAGAGGCAGAAGGGTCTCCATCGTTTTCATAGTTCACCACACCATCATCTTCATCTTCATCATTATTCACCTGTGAAACACAAACAAACCCTCACTCTGACACACTTTAACTGACAGCTTTCACATCACTGACCCACATTTAACACAAGGAGATAAGAAATAACCTGACAGCACCTGAACGCACCGTCAGCTACTGTTACATGTTTCTGCCACTGAGAGAGGAAGTGTTTCTGTGGTAACGAAGGACATGCAGAAGGAAATTAAGTCATTAATTAAAAGTCAAAGAACATAAATACAAAGTATATTAAATCAAGTGTTCATGTTCCTGCAGCTGACTGACCAGAGAGGGAGAGTTTATGTGGTACCCCAAATCCAAAATGTTCCTCCCAGTTTACTGCTGATGTTTTGAAACTGACCACAGTTCACAGTTGAGTCAGCAGACCCTGAACGCACCATTAGTTACTGTCTGATCTGATCTTTATCTGACTGGCTGCTGGACAGTTTGCATTGGAACTAGATTTTATAGTAGTACAGTAACGTGGACGTTGTTTTTTGGAAATAAAAATAATCTATCTGCATTGTTTAAAGTCACTAGAGTGATTCCTGTTTCTGTTTGTCTTCTTCTATCTATATCTACACTTCAGAATGAAGAACAGATGTCACAAACACTGGTTTGCTGTGTAAAGTACCAACTGTAAAAACATTATAAACTCACTGTGTTTTCATCCATCTGTGTTTTTGTCCCTGAAAAGAAAAGAGAAAGAGTCGACTTTAGTTTCCACAGTGAAAATCCAGGTTTATCAAAACTTCCTGTTTCTGAGTTTCATCTGTGAATGTTCTCACCTTTAGTTCTTGTCCAGATGTTGACTGCCACAACAATTATTATGAGTGCTGCTAAACCCACAGACACAATGATGAACCTCCAGAACGATTCTGAAAACATTAGAAACATTTTGACTGCACAGTTCAGTTCTGTTTGAAATCCTGCAGCTAAAGTAGCAACGAATCACAGACTTTCATCAGCTCACAGTTTTCCCGCATGTCTTTGCTAACTGTGAATGTAGTCGTCTGATTTGTGAGCAGCAGTGGATCTTGTGGATTGAGCAACAACAACTGAGTGAGACTGACTGAATAAGAGAATATCTCCACCCACAGCCGAGCGTCGCTCTGACATTCAGACTTTAGACTCCAGAAGAGGACAGAGGGACTGGAAAAAAAACTTTACTTACAAATGATTAGATAAAAGCGTCTAAATTTTGTCTTTCCAGAAAGTTAAAAAGTCAACAAACAAACAATAAAAAGTTTGTTTTAGTTCAGTATGGGGAGAGAAAGAGGCTGACAGGAAGACAGAGAGACTCTAGAGAAAGATGAGTTACTACCTTGTAGTTTTGTTGAAGTATCATTAGTTGTTGTTGTGGCTGTAACTGATTTTGTGTTTTCAGTTTTTGTTGTTGTTGTTGTTTGTGCGTCACCTGCATGAATGAAATATCACAAACCAAGAAACTGTTCAGTTAGAAAATCCCTCATGTTTACCATCTGCTGTCACTAAATGAGAAAGAATGATGTCATCTTAAAAAGTCATCAAATAAACAAATGTTTTGGTGGTTTTAGTCATCTTGAACAGCTCAGCATATTCTCACCTGTTTTCTCACCTGAGGACTGAGGGCTGAAGGTGAACAGCTGCACTTTTTCAGAGTCACCATCTGTCACTTCACACTTCAAGTTAGACTTTGATTTGTAACTAAAATGAGAATCCAGGAAAGAAACAGCGGCGTAGCAGACAGACTGTGATGTCTTCATGTCTTTGTTATCTTTGTCCACATCTTTACCCTCATACAGCCACTTCACTGTGTGATTACAGAACTGTTCATGTTTCAACACAAAACAGGTTAACGTCACCTTATCAGCGTCCTTACGTTCAGTCACTGGTGAAGATGGAGATATTGTGAGAGAAAGACAACAAGAGTAAAGTTAACTTCATCACTGTGATCATAATTATTGTAATGTTTCAGTATATTGTTCTAACAAGACAGTTTGAGCTGAAAACATTATGATGGAAATACTCACTGATAACAACAGACAGATAAACCTGAGAGTCTGGAACTTGATGTTGTCCTGATATGAACTGTCTGCAGGTGTAACGACCAACATCCTCGACTGTGACCTTCTTTATAACCAGAGAACAGTTCTCTGTAACACTCAGTCTGTCTGATTTAGCTTTGGACTTTACACCAATCTGCCCAAGTTTAATCAGCTCTACTGTTGATCTGCTCCCTGAACCACTGAAGAGCCATGTAGTATTTTCACATTCTTGCTGACCGTCTTTCACATTTTCACAAGGCAAAGTGACGTCATCTCCAACTCTGACAGTGAAGGAGAGGAGAAGTTTTCCAGCTGCTGCTGTTGAGAAAATGATGAAAAATAAAGTGAAATGAGAAAATGTCTGTTATGTTCATAGTTAGTGACGATTATTTCTTTATCCTTAGTTTCCAAGAGTTCACTAAACTCACCACATTAGAAACAACAGATTTGGTTTTCTTAGTTAAATCAAATGTAGCTAATAAAGAATCTTTAATAATATTGATCAAGTTATTTTTTACAATGTGCCTTCCATTTATATATGTGATATATGTATTCTTACCTGTAAACTGAAGCACCGCTGGAAGAAATAAAGAAATCCATTTGAACTCAACCATCATGATTCTCTGAGTCTCTCCTTCTTCTGTCTCTTGTTCTCGTGCTCAGAACTGTCTGAGTTTCTAAACTAGTGCTTTAGTAGAGAGACGCAGCAGCTACTTCCTGTGGTTAGGATGATGTCACTTCATCATAGTGACTTTTAGTCTGTTTTAGATTTCAGTCTCTCTGAATTTCTTATCGATGTCCAAACAGCCGTCAGTAAAGATGTCAGAGGTCAGAGGTCAGTGCAGCCTGACAAAGATCCACCATCTACAAACACATACAACAAAGTCACTGATCTAACGCTGAAACAAACAAACTATATTAAGGCTCAAGTTCACACTTTGTTCATTCTCGTCTATTTGTGACAATGACGTGTTTCACCAACTGAAAAGAAGAAGAAGAGGAAGTTGAAGGTGTGAAGATAGTTACTTAAGATAAACTTGCTATCCTTAGATAGTGTTTATTAGAAAACAGACAGGATCCATGGTGATGTTTGACAGCACACATGAACAGACAGGTGAAGAGTCAAACTCCTCTCCCACCAGAATCTGACTCCTGATGTCCATGGTGCAATATGGTGATACTGTAGCAGCTGCTGAAGAACACAGATAAGATGATATTTTACTGATTAACAACTGAGCTCTGGAGATGACTAATGATGACCAGATGAACATCAGAAACACATGAGCTCACAGGAACAGATACTCAACTCTTTATTATGACATAAGACAAAGAGGCGCTTACTGAATTCTGTGTAAAACTACTTCTGTACTTTTTTTTTCGCTTCACGAGCTGATGGATGAACCAGTCGTCTGTGATCCCTCTGAGTATTTAATTCCTACTACTCTTCTCCTACTCATTCTCCTGCTCACCCAGCCTCATCTGCCAATCTGCTGCAGACAACACCCTCATCATGATGGGCATACATCCCTTTCACATTTCCTAAAATCTCCTATTTCTTTTCCTATTAATTACTCTTTAAGCCTCTTTTCAAATAAGTCTCTCCTGATTGAGCTGATATTTTCCCTCTGTTTAATTATTAATAAACACCCTAAGACTGAAGGCCTTTTCATGTACCTACTCAATTCCTTTCCTCCTTTCCTCCTTTCCTCCTTTCCTCGCCTCCTCGCCTCACGTCTTAGTCCCTCCAGCCCGAGGAGCAAGCGGAGAAGTTGAGAAAGAGACGCGAGGAGAGAAGAAGCCTGGTATCATCAAAAGGCGTATGAATAACACGTTGATTTCTTAAGTCATTTGGCATGGTATCCAAACATAGTTGAGGCAACAGGCATTTACTGAAACAAGACATCCTTGCTTCGGAGCTGTCATTTTAAAGCAAAGTCATTTAAATATGATGCATGGCACATGTCCATTGCTACAGCATACCGCTATGAAATCAGTCAGATGAGCATGTCAGTTGTCAACATTATGACATGTAGAAAGAAAAATCTTGAGGTTGCAAAACACATTATAGCATCTGTTCAAAGAAGCAACAGCCACAGGTTACAAAATCATGCGCTACACAGAAATTCAGTATAGTTAACTCCCAGGCTTTCTTTTTGGCTGTGTGCCTTTTGTCTGTAACAGGAGATCATTTCCTGAGGTGAGAGTTTCATCATCACAGTAAGAAATAACAAAAGTAAAATTGATCTTAAATGTAGCCTACAGCCCCAATTGCACCTGTCGTCACATGATTATTCGTATGGAATGACATTTGCAGACTAAATACTATTATTACTGTATGACAACATGAAATGAGGATGCGTTTGATGATATTACAGCTTCATTTGACATCAGCAGCTGTTTTGCACTCGTCAATTCATGAGTTAAATGGGTGTGATGTGCAGATCGACTCTGACGTCATCTGAATCATCCACGGGCCAACCACCTGCTATTAATCAGAGTAATCCTTTTTAAAACCCTACATTCAGCAACATAAACAGTAAGGTCAATGTTCTATAAGTTCAGGTGGAGCCCTCTGCTGGACTCTTTGGGTAAAACCTCCTCTACTCACACACACACACTCTCACCCAGTGAAAACACAGCCACCCAATAGGACACCTCTACCGATATGTGCGGACCGTATAAATAGTAATGTCCCAGTACCACAGCACCAAGCACCACATCACCTTAGTGACAGGCCGCCCCTGAGACGGTTCCTGGACTGATATGGGTTTGGCCTGGCCATTACCACCTGAGCTGAACATCAGGCACAGTCGGTGTACTATGCTTGTTTACTTCTGGTAGTCACCAAAGTCCCTCCTCACAGATCAATCAATCAATCAAGTTTCATTTAAAGTGCAAAATCACCAAAAAACATGCTCCCAATTAGGGCTACACATTGGAAAAAACTGATATTGCAACAATTATCTTTTCTGCGATATATATTGCAATATGGAAAAATACAGGAATTTCAAGCATCCTAGAATTTTTGTGTGTGGTTTGGGAAAATGTATAGAAAATTAAAATAAATAAGCTGAAAATTGTCTTTTTGTCTGTACTTTTTTTGAGTGCAGACTATGCTTTCTTGAGCTTTAATGCTTTTCTTTTTGCAATCAAATCCACTGTGTGGTCATCCATCTGTCACGCTCTGCCGGTTTTGTCCATCCTTTGTGTTGCACTTTTGGGTTTGGTATCTGCCTTAGTATGTTGAGTTTTGGGTTCTGTCCTGTCTGGTGTCCAGTATCTGCTATGTAGTCTGTTGTGTTTTGAGTTCCTCTGAGTTATTGTGTGGTCAGTTCATTATCTGTTATTTAGTTGGTCTTTGATTCCATGTCATGTTCTTGGTCTTGTACGTTAGTTCATGTCTTTAGTGTTTACTCCGGGTCTTGTGTTCTCTGTTAAGCTCTGTACTGTGTTCTAGTTCTGTGTTCTCGCTTATTCACTCTGCCCCAGGTCTGCTTGTCATGTCAAGTCTCTCTGTTTTTCCCCTGCTCTCTCTCTCTCTGCCTCGTTAGTCTCATGTCTGTCACCTGTGTTGCTTAGTCCCTGTGTATATATACCTGGTGTTTCTGTCTTGTCTTTGTCTGGTCATTGTTTATGTTACCCCTCAGTCTGTTGTGCGTGTACTCTCTGCCTGCCTGTAACCAGCCTTGCTTGTCTTGTCTCCCTGTACTTTTGGATTTCTGTTATTCAGCCACTCACCTGTAAATGTGCTCCCTTTTGGTTATATTAAAACCCTTCATTGAACTATACCTGCTCCGCTCTGTGTCCTGCGTTTGGGTCCTCAAACCTGCCTCCACACCACAATCGTGACACCATCAGTGGTTTTTTTCCTGTTCCTTCATTATTTTGAAGTTGTTGTCGACAACTAATGGTGGCGGGGCCTATTTTGGCTGTTTGATAAACTGATTACGAACAATATTGTGACTGGCGGTTTGCTGTGCATGCAAAGCCTGCTTGTCACCCTAGGAGAGAACTCTGAAACTCAAAACCCAAATTGGCAAACTGGTTCCATAATAGAGGCACTTGATAAATAAACACTGTGGCTCCCTCTCTGACCTTAGGCACCACAAGCTGCCATGAATTTTGAGAGCGCAGTGCTCTCTTTGGGCAGTAAGTATGAGGAACTTTTTGAGGTAAGCTGGTGCCTGACCATGTAAGGCTTTGTAGGTAAGCAGAACAATTTTTAATTTTCTGGGTTGCACCTGCGAGCACAGATTCTAAGAAGCGCCAGACACATCCAAGAGATAGAAAAGCACAAATGGGCGTCATGAAGACCACAATGCGTTGCAGATCTCTTCAACACTCTGCTGACGCTGCCACACTTTGGATGAAGTGTGCACGGATCGCAGTGGATGGGTCTGTTCCTGGCAGCACATAGTCTTGGAAGATACACTCGCAAAGCCATCCAGCCACACATCAGGGTGCTTTGAACCACTGTGTCCACTTATATCTGAGAGGACACTTTAGCTTGCTGGTGGTGTGTGGGAGAACTAAA
>NW_024040384.1:0-25742 GCF_014851395.1 Micropterus salmoides
ATATAACACGCAGCAGGGCAACCTCTCTGCACAAGACATCACAGATAAAAGAGGATATTTAATTTAACGTATTCGTTATGTGCAAAAAAATCCTTTAACATCTGTGACCTTTTTAAAGGTTTAACCAAAGTGACTTTTTCTCTTAAACCCAACTTAGTAATTTTTTGACTAAACTCAACCACTGCAGGAGCCGTGTGGAGAATAACAACATTTAAGGCTGAGATTTGGAGTCATTTCAGGAAATATTTCAAACTGAATTTAAATTGTAGACACACGCATATAAGACGTGATCCTGAGAAAACACTGCTGCTATTTTCACTTCACACGTCCTGGAAAAGCTTTCAGGAGACATTAATGTTGCAGGATTGTTTTATCATTTCTCCAGATGATGACCTGACTCTGCCTTTATTGATTGGGCTGAGGTTGTCTTCCAGCTCTCTGATTGGCTCGTCAAGCTCCCGCTCTGCTCTCCAGCTCCTGTCAGAGGAACAACAGTAAAAGTCAGTTACATTAAATCTGTCCTGTCGGTCACTCTGGAGACACGAGCCTATTAACTAACCCATGACAACAACATCTAGATACACAACATGGACAAACGTCTGCTCTAACAGGCGCCACTCTTCTGGTCTCTCCAGATGTCGAACCAGCTGCAGCGATTCGCTCTCAGAGTCTAGCAACTCCACCAACACTGGTGATCAGGTCTGGATCACAGTTGGTGTTCCAGTTCATCCTGAAGGTGTTGGATGGGGGTAAGCACTCCAGGGGCCAGGACCACAAAAATCCGACTCAGACCAGCATGATACTGATCTGCTGTAGTGTCACCGTCCCCATTCTGAGGTAGCTCATGATGCTCATTGGACGATACCTAATAACTGATGATTCTTCATGTTTTTATTGACCCCCCTGACCAAAAGATTATTTTTACATACAGAATAAAAATCTAAATCTATTTTACAGATTGTCAAGTTTGCTTTTCCCATTCCTTCTCTCCACAGGACGACCCCCTCAGATTGTATTAGGTGCATTTTGACATTGCAGCGCTGATGCATGCTGGACTTCACATGAGGCAAGCTGGTTAGACATTTTGTCTGACTTTCGCCGGCACAGTTTTCTGAGTCTGGCTGCCGCGGTTGCTCTCCTGCGGGTGGGAACCACCTTTGTGACAACAGAACTTTACCCTCATTGGTTTCAGGCTTCACTGACTTGACTCACTTTTATTCTTAGGAACTTCAGATCCGTTATCTCTTCTGAAGCGGATGCAAATTAGAACTCCTCCTTTTGGGAAATCACGTGTTACACGTGACCACCGTTTCCACTATAGTTTTCAGTTTCAACAACAAGGCTTCCAAACCAGCTTAATTCAGGAGTATTTGTAAAAGAAATATTGTCCTTGACGGTCATATTTTCATATTTCACCCAATATGGTGGCCATTTTTGACTTGATGCCAGTCCTGCAGTCGCCTGCAGCTCACGTGAACTATCAAGTCAGCAGAAGTCAGCAAGACCTTTCCTCTAGCGCCACCTGGACAAACTTTACCCGTCTACTTCCACTACTGAGGACAGATAAACCTTCATGTTGTCTGCTCATATTGTGGTTGAGATGAACACAGCAGCCTCTGGAGGATGCCAGCAGCACTTCAGACTGTCAGTATTGTAAAAATGGTCTGATGTGCAGCTGATGAGGGTCCGAATGACCAAACAAGTCTGTTGTTCTGCCTCAGAGTTTCAGCTAAACGCCTGAAATGTTTATTATTGCAAAAGTAATTAGTCCAACATGGTTTTCTTCCTCTGCTTCCAGAAAGACAAATGACTCCGACAGGAAAGTTATTTCTGGCCTCCTGACCGAGACAGCAGCTGGACACATCACACACGTTTGTATTGGGGCTGTCACTGAGGTAAAACATGCCTTAGCCCTGCACCCCAACCTGATTCTGATCTCAGGAACAGGCCTTTGAGGAAGCGAGGACCAGAGGAAACGTCCTCACTTTCAAAAATATCCGGCAAATTAACCACAGCAAGATGACTGCTGCTGAGGATTGATCTGTGCGCTGCATGAGTCTGCTGAATAGCTCGTGCTGCAGAGATACAAAGAGCCTCTGGTGGAGAATAGATCCACAGACATCAGCTGAGGCCGACAGACATGAGCCAAGCGTTTTTGTCTTTGACAGCGACGGTTGCTGCCGCTCTGCACATAATCCACAACACAAACAGAACTGCTGGGAAATCAACTCTCACACACAGCGCTGGGCGAGGGAGATTAACAAGCTGTTGACGGGAGGGTTCTCTCTCCTGTCTGATGTGGCATTTTGTCAGTACAGTGAGGCGAGTTCGGGTCCAACAGGAGTGACCTTGCGTCTTTTGGAAACCTCAACAAAACGTCAGCATTTAGCCGACTCGAAAATACTTTGAGGCGGATGATCATTTTTCCTACAAACGCTCTGAAATCCATTACTGTCATATTTTGTCTCAATACAAAGCAACTGACCAAGAACTTTGACTAAATAAAACACTAAATATGGCAAAATGGTGGTTTAATTTATGAACAATCAAATAAGTGAAGTGTTCTAATCCTGATCTGACATGAGATGTCCACTTACAGTCTCAATAACATTTAAAAAGTTATTGACAGTCGATACCGAGCCCTAATTTAAAGCGTTCTGGTGCATAGAAATATGTACATTTTGTATAAAATATACATTTGTCAGCATTTTATTTTCTTTTATATCTACAAAAAAAACTCAAAACCTCAAAATGTCTCGCCCCCTGAAAATGTTCATTTTAAAAAAAATGCTTTGAGCGAAGAAATTTAATTATAAACACCTGCAGCAAATTCAGAGGAAGTGACCTCAGACAAACACAGAAAAACTATTTACATGCGATACGCAACAAAACTATTATTTAAACATAATTTAACCTTCAGACCTGTGTTGCTGTCAGACGGCCACTGTGACTAAAAACGGTTTTATAATCAAGATGACTAATTTCATAAAGCATAGCTAAACAAAAAGGAGTTAGTGAGCAAAGTGTCCATGTGTTCCATAAATACACAGCAGTGCGGACAGATCCAGTGGCAGGAAACATGCAGTACACATCAAAAACACACAAACACAGTAGACGTGTAACAGTGTCAGGCCTTAAACAAAGCTTTTATTTCAGCCGCTCTGGATGCGCTCACATTTACAAAAATCACAGTTAGAAAACAACAAACACACTCGAACACAGTACGACAAGCGATGATCGGGATTTTGTAAATTTAATAAAAGCATGTGTCTTTGCGTCTGTTTTATATAAAAGTGACGTCAAAACATGCCTTCATCTTTCCACTTCAAGGTTTTAGCATCTTGTGTTTGTATTTTTGACACCTTCTCATTTTCACTGCATTAAATAAAAATATTAGCTTTTATTATTCTACCAACTTACCAAACAGTGACAGACATTGGTTATCACATTGTATTCTTTGCATTCCTAGAACTGATATAATCAGCAGGACAGGTCGTCACTGCCGTCCAAAGTTAGATCCGAGCGTTTTCTGATCGGACAGGTTAAAGTTGGGTTAGATTTAGGAACAAAAATGACTTTGTTAAATTTAGAGAAAGATCACGGTCAAAAGGAACCAATGTTGACTGTCCTCAAATAAAACTAAACATAAAGTTTTATATCATTGTGTATTGAAGTCATGATGTTTGTCATGGGAAACAGTTGTGGGACATACTGAGCACATGTTTTAGAATTTGTTTTGGAATAGAAATCTTAGATTTGAGGAAAAATAACTTTACAAGGACAGTTTATCTTTATCAGATATATAATTAGCCCCCCAAAACAACCCAGAAGATATTTATTTAAATAACTAAATCTTTGAAGCTGTGGCAAATGTTTTATATTTCTAACTGAATTTGACTTGACTTCCTGTCTAAATGGGTCAGAACCACTAGATTTGTTATTTCTCATCTCTCGTCTACCAGTGTTCTGAGTTTTACCGGCCTCGCTCGGTCTCCTTACTCAACAATCTCGTCCTCCTCGTCCTCAAAGTTCTCATCGCCGTCGTTGGCGGTGGCCTCCTGGTACTGCTGGTACTCGGACACCAGGTCGTTCATGTTGCTCTCCGCCTCTGTGAACTCCATCTCGTCCATGCCCTCGCCCGTGAACCAATGCAGGAAAGCCTTTCGGCGGAACATGGCCGAGAACTGCTCAGAGATCCGCTTGAACAGCTCCTGGATTGCCGTACTGTTGCCGATGAAGGTGGCGGCCATCTTGAGCCCCCGAGGAGCAATGTCGCAGACGGCGACCTTGACGTTGTTGGGAATCCACTCCACGAAGTAGCTGCTGTTCTTGTTCTGGACGTTCAGCATCTGCTCGTCCACCTCCTTCATGGACATGGGCCCGCGGAAGACGGTGGCGACGGTGAGGTATCGTCCGTGGCGAGGGTCACAAGCCGCCATCATGTTTCTGGCGTCGAACATCTGCTGGGTGAGCTCGGGAACGGTGAGCGCTCGGTATTGCTGGCTGCCTCGCGCCGTCAGAGGAGCGAACCCCGGCATGAAGAAGTGGAGCCTGGGGAAAGGCACCATGTTGACGGCCAGCTTGCGAAGATCTGCGTTGAGCTGCCCGGGGAAGCGGAGCGAGGTTGTGACGCCGCTCATGGTGGCCGACACCAGGTGGTTGAGGTCGCCGTAGGTGGGCGTCGTGAGTTTAAGCGTGCGGAAGCAGATGTCGTAAAGGGCCTCGTTGTCGATGCAGTAGGTCTCGTCTGTGTTTTCCACCAGCTGGTGGACGGACAGAGTGGCGTTGTAGGGCTCCACCACGGTGTCCGAAACCTGGCAGACGGAAGGAAGATCACATATGTAAATACAGGATAACGCTGCTTTCACGCAGTGTTTGCAAAACCTCCTGTTATTCCAACAATGAGGGCTCATTTCCAGCCCTGTAGTCACCCTAAATACCCTAAACCAGGCTATTCGCCGCATGTTCACACGTGAAACCTGAAACAAACAGTGCAAAGCTCCTTTTTAATCTCTGAGGTTTGATTGGGCACTTAAGCTTGATTTATATTCCTGCGTAGGGTAGCCAGGCATTTATACGTGTGCGTCGGTGTGTCCGTCATTCTGCGATTACACCCCCAAACGCTAGTCGGCAGTAGCGCTACAGCGTCCACCGTGTTGACCTTTGCCGGTCGAGCAGGCTAACTTCCGGTTTAGCGCTCCACTAACGTGAATGGGGGTAAAACTGTAACTGTTATAGCCTTTTCAAATGTTAGTGACCGAGTGGACCGCATCCGGATAGGGAAATGAGTCACTTTGCTCGGGTTGTGACGGTCAAATATCCACCGTGTTACAGCCGCCGTTTCGGCCGCTAGTACAAGTTACTTTAAAAGCGCGGAGTACTTCCGGTCGGCTCGGAGGCATTGTGAGGCGACCCAGCCGACCAAACACAGAGCTTACAGTCCGCGTTGACTTGACGTGTAGTTACATTTTTGAGGAGGTGCACGTCAGGCTACGCCGTAGCCTCTGCGTAGCCCCGTAGCCTACGCCGTCGATTCGACCCAGAAGTATAAATTACACTTTTAAAAGACAACTTCACAGACTGGAAGAAAAAGGTTTGGGGGTTCTGCGAGAAGGATTTTCTTGGAAATGGTGGAAGAGAGGAATCAAAGAAAGCTGAGGGGGAAAAAACACACTTAAACATATTTGACACATTCTCCCATCTGGCCGTCCTTCCCTCAGTCTAAAAGCCCGCTCTGATACCTTAGGTGAGGGCATGACACTGAAGGTGTTCATGATCCGATCGGGGTACTCCTCCCGGATCTTGCTGATCAGCAGGGTGCCCATGCCCGAGCCGGTGCCCCCTCCCAGAGAGTGAGTCAGCTGGAAACCCTGCAGGCAGAATCGTAGAAGATAGTTTGTTGATTTCACAGCAAACGGTGACGAGAAAGATGACAGTTAAGTGGATGGATGTTCAGGCTTTGTTCTCAGATATTTATTATAAATGGACCTGGATGACATGTTATTACTTCAAGCCAATGAAACTGTAGATCTACTGTTAGATTTTAAACACTAGTGATGGAACAATACCAAAGACAAAGTTCTCAAATGGTAAATGTTGTCTAAATACAAGCAGACAGACACCTTTGTCTAAGTCAGTTCAAATTTGATTTAAGTCTGATCAGAGAAGAAGCAAACAAGAGTCTTTGATACTCTGACATGTTTTGGTTTGTGCTAAAATAGTTTTGGGGTTGAAAACGCAGAAGAACTGCCACCTGGTGGACCTGGTAGGGTAACAGGTAATGGATTTTAAAGGTTCTGGAAACAGGGCGGTGTCAACTTCCTGGTGACACATGATGCAGAGAGCATCACCAACGACCATGATTTAAGCCACCAGGCGCCCATTTCACTTCATACTGTGTTTTTTGGTGAATGTTCCAAAACAAATCTGTAATCAATAACAAACTGCTACCAGGTGACCTGGGGCCTGTGGGGCCACTGAGGGTCGAGGAGATTATAAAACCTACAAATATTATTAGGTGAAAGAAGAAACTGGTACTTTGGCTCTGCTCGTTTCTGCCTGTAAAGCAGCTCTACGTCAGACACACGAAAAGCAAAAAGCCATTAGTCCTCTTCACCTGGAGACAGTCGCAGTGCTCGCACTCCTTCCTCACTATGTCCAGGACCGAGTCCACGAGCTCTGCCCCCTCCGTGTAGTGACCTTTGGCCCAGTTGTTCCCCGCACCTGTCTGACCTGCAGACAACCAATCAGCACAGAGAAAATCCATCTGTGAAATGTGAAACGATGGCCACAACAGATGGGAATGCGTGCGTGCAGACACACACTCGGCGGGTGACCCACTTCTCAGCAGGACAGAGAAGCTGTGAGATTTTATTTCTGGATAAGAAAGACCTCCCTGCTTCTTCTTCTCCTCCTGAGACATCAGTTTATAAAACAAACGCTGGAGATATTTCAGTCTGTTTACTGTACAAATGTAATGCTGGAAAGTTTCACTGCTGCTGCAGCTCTGTCCTCCACACAAAGTCTAAAGTATCTCTTACACTGACTCATCTGCAGCTCTGCAGCTTTTAGCCTCTTTTAGATCCTAGTTTTGGTTTTGCAGCACATTTCCTGTCTAGTTTAGTCTGTTTCCAGCTGCTTTCATCAAACAAGCTGCTAAACATCATACTCGTTCAGCTGACGCCGCCTGATGTTTAATACAGTTATGTTTTAACACTACTTTAAGTAACTTTTATTTTGGCATTTAGGAAAGTAAAGCCTTCATGTGTCAGTATGGATTGTTACCAAAGATGAAGTTGTCTGGTCTGAAGAGTTGCCCAAAGGCTCCTGAGCGCACGCTGTCCATGGTTCCTGGTTCCAGGTCCACCAACACTGCCCGGGGGACGTATTTATGTGCTGCACAAACAGAGAAGAGTCGTCACTTTCTTCTATTTTTAACCCATAAATGAGTCTGTCCTCAGGAGCATCAGTTGTTCGTTTAAATGCTTTAAAATTATATGCTTACGTCTCCTCATTTAAAGGTGTATAAAGACCTTACATAATGATCCGCTATGTTTTTATTTCCTTAGAATGAGACATTTCTATCCTCTAACATGGACGCATGGACCATGTTGCGCCGCCATGTTTCTACAGTACAAACTGCTCCACAGAGCGCGCTTCATCACCATGTTGAATATGTACAAAGAAGAAGAAGTAGTAGTAGTCGTCGTCTGGTTTGTTAGAAGTAAGAAGAGCAGAGGACAAATAGAGGACCATGCATATTATATGAGTCGATAGAGCATGGCGGCCACCGGAGCGGCTTCTCCGCCCTGCTTGCAAACGAGGGGGGGGAGGGGGCGCTTGCAATTTGTAACCCTCACCACTAGATGCCACTAAAACTTACAAACTGAGCCTTTAAGACAGTGAATTAGTTACGACTGTCTCTGTTAGGTCTTGTTTTGTGACTTTTTAGTCCGAAAAAGTCTGCAGAATGCAAACTGTGACCTCTAGTGTCGAGGTCAGACAGGTAAAACCACCCCGCCTTCCTCTATAAGAGGTTTTGCTGCGTTGCTGAATAGGGTGCAGAGAATATTTCTCTCTGGCTAAACAGGACATCTGGTCCTCCATTTGCCCAAATTTCTCTTCTATTCTAATAAACCAGTTGGCTACTACGACTACTAGTACTAACGTTACTTTTTGTTGCCGTTGTTGTCAACGTAGTGACGAAACGCGCCCTGTAGAGCAGTTTGTACTGTAGAAACATGGCGCCGTCCATGTAAGAGGACCCGCGGTGTATGCAGACAGAAATGTCTCATTCTCAGGTAATAAAAACATAACGGTTCATCATGTAAGGTCTTTATACACTACAGAAAACATAGTTATGGATCTTATATTGCATTTCTGTCACTAGATCCTCCTAAATATTAAACACTTGACCTTTAAGAGGTGAAATGTGATTTATTTTCCAGAAGGGCCTCAGCAGTCATTCAGCGTGTGACTCACTGTGATGTGTTGTACTTACAGGACGCCTCATTGTAGTAGACGTTGACCCTGTCCAGCTGAAGAGATGAGTCACCCACGTAGCTCCCTGCAGGGTCGATGCCATGCTCGTCGCTGATCACTTCCCAAAACTGGCCGAGTCACAGCAGCAGAAAAAGAGAAGAAGAAGCTGTGTTTTAGTTTGTTTCTTTCTGCTCCACTCAGCTCTCTTGATCTCAATGAGATGAGCTGACTAAATAAAGGTGTTATATAGCCTATAAACGAGGGACACTTCATGCTGCTTCTTCCTTGTACTTGTCACGCATATGTATGTTTTTGTGATTTGGGTGAACTGACCCTTTAAAACATAAACATTCAAACCTAAATTTTCAGTTAAGCGGTTTATTAACAGGCTCATGTTTCGTTGCTGCTGGACAGAAAACTGCACAGAGTCCTACTGAAGGTAATCAGTCATTTCATGTGTCTTTTTTAATATTTGTGTAAATTCACCTTTGGCGTAGAGGTTTAAAAACCTTTATTTGATGAGGCTCTCAGACTAAAAAGCGCAGTCGCAGCTGCCCCAGAAATCTGTCTTGTCATTTCCTCAGTTTCAACCTGACAGATTCGGTACATTTGATCTGCACTTCAAGTTAAAGAGGACGAGTTTGTTGCGAGAGGAGTTAAAAACGTGGTCACTGACGTGTTTGATCTCTGCTGGTCGGCTGTAGATCTGCAGGATGAACTTAAACACCAGCAGATACTCTTACGGTGCTGCACGGACTTTAATTTACAACCTGAGCTTTGTTTAAGAAGCTGTGTCACTGCTGACTTACAGAGTTTCCACACTGCTTCATTACCCAGCAGCCTTTGTGGTTATGAGGTGACCTGCTAACTGTCTGTTTAGCTCTTGTTGTCTCTCTTATCTCTCGTGATTTACTTTCTTCTCCGGCTGAAACCAAGTTCACTCCTTTGATTTCCAGCCCTCTGAAATAGTTGTGTGATTGGTCAGCGCCTGTGTGTGTGTGTGTGTGTGTGTTCACCCAGATTCCTTGAATAGTCTCACAGAGGGAGTTCACTTCACTCCCCCTCGGCACCGAAATGAGTTCATTACAGAGCAGAGAGCACTCCATGTTCATTTTAACGCTTATTATTATTATTATTATTATTAGAGCTTGAATGTCTGACACTATTTTTTCTAACAGCCTCTCCAAACTCTGGCTTGTCTTAAGGATGAGCATCGATCCCATCCACCCAGTCAGTACTGGGAACAGTCAAACTGGTTGTGGCCAGAAATCACAGATCCATATTAAATACAGAGATTTCTTTTATCTCGCGATAAAACCGTTTGGGTTGGTGAAGTTGGACATGACGCGTTCAGTTTTTCCTTAAAGTCCAGCCTGATGTGGGCTGAAAATCCCTGCATGATGTTTGACACGTTATTTAGTTTATTATAGGCAACCTGCAGTCCGGCAGAACATCAGGACATTAAAGCAACCTAATTTAAAGGCAAGTGTCAGCCTACAAACACAACTATCCAGTGATGCGACATAATTATTATTTACAAAGTTGAGTCGGGACATGATCCCGGTCCGTACCTTGGTCCCGATCTGGTTCCCGCACTGTCCCGCCTGGATGTGAACTATTTCTCTCATCTTTCTTCTTCTCGGTCGGTCTTTTCTCTCCGGTGGTGTTCTGGGGTGTGTCGGCGCGTCTCTGCTGGATGCCGGTGTGCGTCTGTTAAACGGGAGCGCGCGGCCGCCTTCCTCTCTCACCCCCCCTCCTCCTCCTCCTCTTCTCACGCGCGTCCACGCGACCACGCCCCGCGAGGTCACCCGTCCCGTGGGTCCAATTTGTCCCACTCAGCATACTTTGTTTTATTTGTCCCACAGAAATACTCAACAGTACTATTTAATTCTAGCATATAAGCGTGGAAAATATCTTTACTTCGCAATAAAGTATTTTTCCTGCGTGGAAACAATACTTGAACATCCATAGATTTATATAAGCCTAATAATCTTTTCTATACAGATTGAGTTTCCTAAAGTTAGTTTTTTTATATGTTACCACAGAGAAAACCTAAAAACAAAAGCAATTGAAAATCAATGTACAGTATCACATCTGGATTATGATGAAACAGGTGCAACAGATTCACAAAATGTAAATGAAATGATTCATGACATGATTCATCAATTCTGACCAACAGTATCACTGAAATAAAAGCGAAATATTCACGACATTTCCATCATTTTACATTGTTTTAATGATTATCATAAAAAAAAAGAAAAAGAAAGAAAAAGGAAAATCAGATGTCCTTCCAACAAGTTTGTACTCAGTTCATCACCAAATTAAATGTAAAACTTCAAACACATGAAAAAACAGCAGCTACTCCAAAGAAAAGCACTGCAGCTGTAACTCTTTGCCTGCAGGTGGCGTTATAACTTTCCTCCTCATTAATGAAACCTGAGAACCATAAAGTCTAAGTTTTCCAGTGATAGGCCCAATCCCAATGTCCACACTCAGACTTTGAGGCGTGTCCCCTCGCCGCCGCCCCACAAGTGTGCGAGGGCTCTCTAGTGAGCCCTTTTTAAGCCCTTTTCTTAAGTCCGCATTTCTGCAGACTTTGCCTGAGGGAATTGCCCACAGTTCATAGCGGTATGACGTGAAACACGGGGGTCACCAGGCAACACCTAAAAGCGAGAGAAATATAACGGCAAATCTGTCTTATAGAAAGTCCCGCCCCTTCCGGTTGACCCCCATGGGACCTTTCTTCGGAAAAATTATTGACTTACACACATGATGGGCAATTTAAAATATACATTTAAAAGTCAAGAAAGTTGCAGTTTGATGTAAAACTTTTGAGGTCTAAGACTGAAAATACAGAATTACAAAGACCAGAAATGCAAAAGTCGCAAATGTGACGTCGTAACTTTTTCTCTCAATGACTGAAACTGACGTCAAAGAACTTACATGAGAGGATGATGAGATTAAAGAACTGAGAGCCGTTGGATTAAACACATCAGGTGAGATATATTTCTGCGTGGAACATAGCTAAGTTATCTAGCTAGCAGCAACCAAGCAACCAACATTAGCTTAGCATTAGCACGCTAACATGTTGGTGACGTATATTGTGCGAGACGAGTGATGTAGCTCATTGAACGGTTTTCACACAAAACTAAATTTAACTTTACTGATTTACAACAAACTGCAACTTTGACTTAATTATCTTTTAAACTGACAAACATCACGTGTGATTCAGGACTCTGTTCAAACAGGATCTCTCGCCGTTCACTACCGTACATATTTTTTCAGAATTTTCCGATACTGGGATTGGGCCATAGCACATACATCCACGTGCACACGGAGAACAGCTGCTAACAGTGAATTCAGAGACTGTTAATGGAGCCAATTTACCAAAATGTAAACAAATAAGCTAAAGAAAAGCTCACAGCGTAACTCTTCCCAAACTCAGAGCATGATTATCCCACAAGAGAAGTGAAATGAAGACTACGTCATGTTGCATTATCTTTTAAGGCTCACGGTGTCAACATGGTTCTTACGTTTGTGGAACAGTGATCGTCTCCTCTGTCAATACAGATTTTTGTCCTGTGGTGAAAAGAAACTGATCTGTAAATGAACTGCAGCTGCTGAACGTGGACATTTCACATTTTCTACTCCACTAGATTAGGTGCCTGCAGTTATTTCACAGATAATTTGGAAACATTTGAGCATATACTGTAAAACAAACTACTGTTACATAAATCACCCAACAAGAGAAAAGTCAATACAGTTATGTTGGTGCAGCCTGCTACAGTATTAAAATGCTAATACAACAATGACAAAGCCCATTTTGGCTGTAGACTGAGCACATTTATGCTTTAAGTACATTACTTGATAGTTAAATTAAAGGATTTGTTCTTGTTAGCGTTTTCAAATTGTGGTGTTACTTTTCCATCACTGGTGGCTTCCACATTCACACAGAAGAGCAAAATGAGCTCTTTACAGTATGACTCTGCAGTCTGTACAGAGAAATGAGGAAGGCCACCTGCAGGGGATTTTTCTGCTCTGTAGGGGAACATGTGCCAGACATTCCCACAGAGAGACGATGAAGCCTGGGTCAGCTGCTGCTGAGGCCAGCAGTGTCGGTTTTCACAGCAGAGCTATAAAAGAGGAACCCATCGCTGATACGGCGCGTCTGCTCGGTCAGAGTCCTGCAGCAACACTTCATGTTTAATACTGATCAGTCATAGGAGTCAAAACTGACAGCAAAGAGGAGAGCTGCGTCAGAGACTCTTTGTAAAGCTGCCCTTGTTTTCTGGAAAGACAATAAATGAGAGCTCCTGGTTTATAGATACAGAAACATACAGACAACACTTCAAATAGCTCATCTTTATTCATTTACAATTAAATTTTAAGCACATTTACAACTTTTCCTCCTCTTGACATTAAATTTAAATCCTCACAGCTCAAAAAGAAAAGATAAAACATCCAGAAAAGAAACGTCACAACTGAAACAACTTCGTCCATCTAAACACACTTAAAACACTCGTATTCAGACAGGAGTCAGTCTAGATAAAAACAGGGTGAACAAGAGGAAAACCGGTAAGAGTTTGCGAGTATTTAACTCAGTCTGTCTCAGACACACAAGCTGAATTCATATTTTCCACCAGAGGGCAGTTAAACCATTTGTGGCGAGTCCCACGTCGTTGGCGAGGACGGACACGCCTCTAACCTGCACTAGCAGTCGTGCTCCGTTGTGAACTGCAGTAATGAGGAAGCGGTGTAGAGCAGCAGCTGGCCTGCCAGTCTGCTCAGGCAGGTGACACCGCTCAGCGCCAACCTGACGGGGAGGAGACAGAGACTCCAGTCACACATCAAAGTAGAGCAAAGTATGAGGCTCGGTAAGATTTCAGCCATTTAATGTTTTGGCCATGAGACTTGAGATTAGTTGCATTACTGGAGAAATGCCAGAACATTGCAGCAAAATAAATCTCATGCCACAGACTGATAAATATGTTAAATAATTGTACTTTAAAAATGATCAAAATCTTATTTTCATTGTTTGTTATTTAAGTAATTATATCTATTAAACCAATTTACATTTATTTTAATATCATTTTGATTTTTTAAACACACAATTACTGTTAATTTGTTTTTGCTTAGTTGTTATATTTAAAATCTTTTCACACATTAACCGTTTTATTTATTTGAAAGCAATATTTTATTTTTAGTTACACACACTTAGTTTTATTTACTTATTTGATAATTATTATTTTTTTATTTTATATTATTATTGTGATTATTTTCTTTAAGTGTATGAAATGAATTGGTAGTTTGTAATTTGTAGCTTTGGCAACATTGTTGTTTTACATTCATGCCAGTAAAGCTGAATTGAATTGCTGCAGCTGCCCCAGATCACCAGCAGAGGTCAACTCACTTGAGGATGTGTTTAATCCTGGTGCACCTGAAGTCGTAGGACAGCGTGTAGACCTCATACAGAGTGGCCTTGATGGCGAGGCAGCCCAGGAAGTCTTTAGGGTGCAGCTTGTAGAGGTTAAAGGTCACTTTAGCAACCCCATTCCTCTTTGGCTGACGGTAGAACTGAAACAGTGAAAAAAACGTAATCCATTAACAAAAAAAATCTGATCAGGACCTTTGTTCTTTCAACGGGGGGGGGGGCAGAGGTCACAGGGATCCACCCTCCATCAAGAGGATGAAAGCCGCTGTGGACCGACCGAGGCCTTCACACAGTCCGACTGCTCAGCCTCAAAGAGAAACTAAACTGCATGTTGAAAACGCTCCGACACATTACTGATGATTTCTCCTGCAAGACTTCCAACATGCACAGGAACATTTTCAGTCAAAGCCTCCACAAACCACTCGAGTGAAACATGTGAACACGTTGCCATCTTGTGGAAGAACTGCAGAAAGTCACAGCTCACAAAAAAAAAAATCAGCCTTTTAAAAATCAGAAAGTCATTTGTAACCTGGATCAGGTCACCAGAGGTAGAGAGCCACTTCCTGTTCACACCACTCATCTGAAACGGTCACATGTTAGAGCTACAAATCCGGCTTTAAAATAACCACCAGCAACAGTTTTGTAGTGTTAGAAACTCAAAACTGGGAACTAAAAGATTCTTAGATCCAGGATCAATACGGATTAATAAATCTTCTCCACTGCAGTAATGAGAAACACTGACTGCGTTTTCTCGTGACTTGATGCTCACCTTGTTCGGCGTCCACCTCTCTCCGTTCTCCAGCACCATCAGCGGCGTGTTGTTGGGCAGAGACTGGAAGAAGTCCTCCGAGTCCACCACAGTCCCGTCCTCCTCCAGGACCAGAGTCAGGAGGGTGCAGGTCAACATGAACACCCTCACCGCCTGAGACGCAACACAGGAAAACCAATCGCTGAATCACAGCGTGCAGGTGATGAGCCAAAGATCTGTTTTGAAACTCTGAATCTTCTCCACTGAAGCTGTGTGAATATTTTAAGATAACGTCACAGGGAGGATCTTCACCTGCTCCAGCAGCTCGTCCAGAGAGGACGCCTCCACACCCCGCCGCCGCCTCCGGCTGCTATGGGCGCAGATCATAAAACGGCGAGGCTGAGCCGCGGGCAAGATGTGACGAGAGATGGTGGTCTGGACTGTTGATACGGACCTGCAGACAAATTAAAAACACGACTGCTGTATCACTGGATGTAGACTGTTGCATCTGTGCTTTTTTAGTCTTCCTAAACGACGAACCGGTTCTACTACAGCATGTTCCACCTAAACGCCACAGTTATCCAACAGCTGGAGTTACTGGTTCCTTAGATTCAGATTTTTGAAATATAAACCTCTGCTCATATTAAATCATGATGCACAGTTGAGGATTAAACACCAGAATGCAGTGGTTCAACACTAAAGCTGCTCATCAGTTATCCAACGCCACTCATGATGGGAACAGTCTGCTGCATAAGTACTTTTGATACTTTAGAACATTTGACCTTTGATTACTTATCAACCTCGCAGGGCTTTTCATTTATATGTACACTGAAATTAGTTCTAAATGCGCAGAAAACCAAATTCATGACTTTCACTGAAGCTCAGATTTGAGCCTCGTCACGCTGGTGTGCCGCCACTGAAAGGGTAACGTGTTAAAGTATCTTGGTATACGGACGAACGATAAAGTTGCTTTCATTGTACTCATAGACAACAAGTCCCGTTTCCCCTCTGAAGTGCGAGAGAAACTTGTTCAAGCCACCTTTTTACCTGTGATTGACTGTGGGGACATGTTCATGCGTGCAGAATCATCTCTGCTAGATTCTTACGACCATGCAGGGTTGCCAGATCATCCACCATCACTGTAGTTCTACGAAATGGTAAAGTGGCCTTCTCTAGCTACACGTAGCCCGCTAGGTGCGTTTTTATCTAGAATCCTGCACAAATTATCCAGTTAGCTTTGTAGCCTCCTTAACTTTGCGGTCAGTGGTTACCAAACAGGGTGTCCCGTTTATAAAAGTCCCTCAACATGGAACTCTTCCTAAAAGATTCTCCAGTCAGAGGTGCTGGTACCACTTGGGGAGTTCAGGTTGCAGAGGTCCTTAAGAGTGTGGATGGGTCCCAAAGGCTTGATTCTTTAAGTGTACCATGTGTACTCATTCTCAATGGGCTTCTCCTGACCAAATAATAAGATGTTGTTGCATTGATACTTTAGTGGATACGGTGCTTTAAGTACTTCAATACATTTTGCCAATTATAATTATGTTTTTGCTTTTTTAATGCAGCATTTTACTTAATTAAAAAGACTAACATTGTAGCAGAGACTCTTTCTCTCTAATACTTACTGGCAGGGAGGCCCGCAGCTTCACACTAATAACCCTTGACGCGCAGCAGGTGCGCCGCGTGCGCCAAATTACGCACCACATGCGTCGCATCAGATTCAACAAGAGGAACAAAAAGTTAATGTGGGAGGTTGTTTAAAAATATGTCAGTCAGTTGGTAGCCGACGAAGTTTTGTTCACCTACCTCACTAAAGTGTCCGGCAGCAGAGTTTTGGCGTAGTTCACTCCTGACTGGATGGACAGCGGCGCCATTGTGACGTTAATCAATGAGCTCGAGGAAAGAGAAATAACGGTCCCGCGCGCCAGACGCGGTTTGGACTGCAGAGACGCCTCCGTACCTGCACCTGTTTCATGACCAACCATTTATTAACAATGACCACCTGTGATTGGTCACTGATCAGGGCTGAGAACCAATAGAACGGAGAGCTGCCAAAACAAATCTTGATACGAAATACGGCAAAATTATTCAGGAGGATGATTTCAGCAGCAAGTAGGCCTATAGCCAACTAAACAAGAAACTAATCAAATAAAAACGTCTCAACACACAAAAGTAAAGGTAAAAACATTTAAATGGCACCAATATTACAGCAGTTAAAATCCTACATTCTACAAAACATAATTATGTGAGAAAATTAGATTCACACAAAGACACAGTCCTCAAAATATCTAATATAGTATATATAATATCAGTAATATTATGAAAACCAAGACTGTGACACATCCTTGAAGAACGAAACATTCAGAAACAGCGATGTCTGCTATAATTTTAAAAATATTTTTATTAATCTAGAGCTGTACAAAACAACAGGATTAAAAATGTTTTGCCTTCGTACACATGAGATTAATAGATGGGTAAATGTTGTATTCTAGCATGAAATAAGTGCACAGAAACACACAGCAAAGCAAAATACTTTAAATCATTAACATAAGTAAAAGTAATGTAATTACAAGTAGAAGCTTTCCTTTAATAAATCACAGTAATCAAGTACGTAAAGTATCAAAAGTAAAAGTACTTGTAAAATGTCTCTTGTGACTGAAATATGATTATTAGATTGTTAATATTGATGCAACTGTTCTGATACACAAATCAACTTGAATGAACAGTTAAATAAAACCATGTGGAGGGAAAATCAGTTTCTAACAGCTAATATGTGAAACGCGACCAGGGGCCCCAACCTGTAGGCTACATAATGACACAAGGGCCCTCTTAGATTGCATGGACTGACCCTCACACTCCAGCCTGGACGAGTAAACAAGAAATAGATATTTTTAAGAGAAAACTATAATTTAAACTAAATATAATTTGTAGTTAGTGTGATGACACTTTGCGACACTTTGCTCACGAGATCGAGACGAGACAAGAATTTAACACCAAATTTAATGAAAATTTTGAGCATCAGCTTAATTTCCTTTATTTTGGTGAATGTTTGTGTAACAAATAAAGGTGGATGTGTTTTTATTTGTGTAACGAACGCCGCTTGGCTCTACCATCCCTTCACACAAAGCAATCCCAGTCCCGGCTATTCTCATCTGTGACACCACGATGGTGGAACGAGCTACCACACGCCATCAGAGCAGGGGCGTCTCTAACTTCAAGAAGCTCCTGAAAACTCATCTCTTTCGAGAACACTTCCTCTTATAACACCTCTAACTCCTAACCTCTAACATGCACTTCCTGTGCTCTTCTTCTTCTATCCCCTACAATGATCATGTATAGATTGCACTTTTTGTATTGATTGCACTTTTTGTTAACTCTTACTTCCTTCCCTAGGTATTTGCCCCATTGATGTGATATGTACTGTGAGCTCTTACTAGTATTTATTGTAAGTTGTAGATCGGTATTTGATGCTCTGTTGATGCTTGTATGTTGTTCCTCAAATGAGTAAATGTAAATGTAATGTAATATAATGTAAATGAAATGTAATGTAATGTAAATGTAAATGTAAATGTAAATGTAAATGTAAATGTAAATGTAAAGTAAATGTAAATGTAAATGTAAATGTAAATGTAATGAAATGTAAAGGAAATGTAATGTAAATGTAAATGTAAATGTAAATGTAAATGTAAATGTAAATGTAATGAAATGTAAAGTAAATGTAAATGTAATGTAATGTAATGTAATGAAATGTAATGTAAATGTAAATGTAATGTAAATGAAATGTAATGTAAATGTAAATGTAAATGTAAATGTAAATGTAAATGTAATGTAAAGTAAATGTAAAACAAATGTAAAGTAAATGTAAATGTAAATGTAAATGTAATGAAATGTAAAGTAAATGTAAATGTAATGTAAATGTAAATGTAATGTAATGAAATGTAAAGTAAATGTAAATGTACATGTAATGTAATGAAATGTAATGTAAATGTAAATGTAAATGTAAATGTGATGTAAATGTAACGTAAACAAAAGATTCAGGTGGCAGGTCACAATAAAAAATATAACAGAGTATGATGCAATAGGTTTTCTCCCGTAGATCAGCTTTTCTCATGTAAAACCAGCTGAGTCAGTGCACATGCAGGCATGATCTAGTCTTCCTCTTTGTGTCTCTGTCTGAGGAAGCAAACTTCAGTTTTTTCGCTTAATGTGGCCCCTAATACTCGTAGTCGTATCATTTAGAGAGGGACACATGAGGCAAGCCAGGGATGGAGAACACATGGATTATACAGACAGGGGCGTGATTAAAAAAAACAACTTACTTTATTGTTATTGATTTATTGATTGATTTCATTAAGCATGGATCTCCACACTCCGGTACGGTAGGCGGCGGTGTGCACCTTTAAGGTTGGTTTGCGATGCGCCAATGAAGCCAGAGAAGAAGAAAGAGGAACTTCCGCTGCTGTTTCCGTCGGACACGGCTTCAAAAAATCTCCCGCCGGAAGCCGAACCGGAGAAACTTCACGCTTCTCTTCTGACTGCAGGGTTAAATTCACTGTCACGAGTCAGAATGAAGTTTCGAGGGAAAATCATAGACATCGCGTGTCTGAACCATTTCAGCCGTAAGTTGTTCAGCCGACAGACACGCTGCTGCTAGCTTGTTAGCTTGTTAGCTTCCACCAGACTTCAGCACGAAAACTCGCGTTTCTGCGCGGAGAAACAATTTAACGCCAGACTGGATTCTGGATGTGGCGGATGATCGTGTTTGTACGTTTTGTAAGCTGTTAGGGGCAGTTCGGCGCTGAAATATTAGCCAACTTTAATAAACTTGCAGCTTGATGAAGTCAAAATGAGGCCGAGTTGTGTTCTAACAACATAAACAAAACTAGACTAACGTCAGACTTGTTTCTCAGCGTGGTGAATTCACACCAGGTCTGATGATTAATTATCACTATATACAGACTTACCGGTTAATTTACAAACTATCTCATTTCTGTTTTGATCCACGTCGACGTTATCTGATCCCAGAGAAGACAAATGTTGTTGGGAGGTGTTTATGAGGGTTTAATTAACGTTAATCAGTTGACATTTATCAAACCTCTTCAGCACTTTCTTATCTGTATCGACACCTGCTGTACAAATAAAGTAGGGCTGCGAGATTTGGAGAAAAAGTCTGTGAGTGCTTGATTATCAAATGAACAAAATACTGACATTTTGAAACGTGTTTTTGAACAAAGTTAAGCGATAAACAGTATTTATAACAATAACTAGTAAAACAGAAGTAAAGGAGCAAATACTGGCCCACTGGCATCCTGGATCCAAATCTGCATCAGTCCACTAACATACATGAGTCTATTAGTGTAATATTATAACATTAAATAAAGAGTATAATGTTCATGTAATAGTGTACTGTTAGTATAACAATAATGGCCTATGTTAATTATTATATTCGTTATAATTTCATACAATAGTAGAGCCTATTATTTTACCACTAGTTGAATATTAAATCCTGTTACAGCTGTTTCATTTCTGTGGGTTATTTATTTATTTAATCCTTTTCTCAACATTTAATGATTTGATGTAGCATGTAAAACCTTTTTTAATGTCCCGCCACATCCAGGCTGTGATTGGTTGGTTGACAAAAGGTGAAACTTACAGGCTTTATGAAAAGTTGAACAACAAAAGGCACCGATACAGCGTTAAAACGTTAAATGGCCAGCGAGCCAAACTCAAACCTTCCTTATGTTCTCCCAGTTTTCTTCTGTCTTACTGCTTCACCTGCTGCTGCCGTCGTCTCTCCGTCTCTGTCAGAGAGCAACAGGTGTTGTGACAAATTCTGCACGCCTGCCGAGACTTTCCTGCACCTCGCGGCTGGTAACGCTGATTCATGCTGAGAAAAGAGGTGGATGCAGATCTGGGCAGGAAGCCTCCAACATCTGTTCTGCCGAATTATGCATCCACCTCTTAAAGGTCCTTTCCATTTACCCTTTGCTCTGTACACAATAATCATCGAAATTATATCAAATAAAGGCTTGAAATATCTCACTTTGCATGTAAAGAGTCTATATAATATATTAGTTTCATCTTTATATTAATTTTTCACCTGTAAGTGTAATAAATAATTAACGACTCTAAACGTTCATAAAAGATACACTTTAAATCATTTATCACCATTGATGAACCCCACAAAGGATATTTCAGCGTTTAAAGGCAGTTTTTGGAAGTGCACGCAATTCTACGCAGGCATGCAAAACTCGGCATAACACCGGTGTGTCACACACGCCTTTTCTGTTTATTAAATCTCACACTTTTTGCGGTTATGTAATCACACATGACCACATCGCGATTAGATTAATCGTGCAGCCCTTAAAAAAAAGCTCTAATTATTCTTTGTTAAAGGTCGTTTGAAAACGTTTATCATACAAAATAATCAGTAGTTGCAGCCTTACAGTTCTCATGTCTCCTGTTTGAAGAGTGAGAATCAGATTAATGTTTGATTGATCATCTGGTTAATCTGACGCAGTCTGTGGCTGGATTATAACAAACTGAGGTTAGATATGTTAATGACTCCGCTCGTCCTCTCCAGGAGTCATCACCACCATCTCGAAGCTGACGAAGATGTGCGTCCTGCGACTGACTCCAGACAACCTGTTCTTCGTCCTGTCGGGTAAAGTGGCCAACGGAGGGGTCAGCATGTGGTGTGAGCTGTCACAGGTAAGAGCCGCTGCGTGTTTCACCTGTAGGGGAGTCAGAACAGGTGGGAAAGAGGAGAGAGGCGAACTGACAGGGAAGCAGCAACATGGAGTTTTTGCTTTCTTCAAGTGTTTTTTATTGGCTTAACAGGAGAGTAGCAGAAATAATTCACGTGTTCGTCAGAACGGAGGAAAAGTATTTGTTATACATCTCCATCAGTGGATGGACCTTCAGCCTAGTCCAAAACATACAGACATTTAGGTCATTTATGGCAAACAGCTACTCCTCACATGTGAGGAGCTGAAAGCAGAGCATGTTAGTGATCTGGTGCTGCTGCTGTACGTTGTTATATATCATTATTATATTTATTCTGTCTTCTTGATTTCTTATTTGGTCTCTTAGTAGCTTCTTCTTCCTTGTTTGAGTCATCTTGTGGTCACACTTTGTGCGTAGGGCTGCACGATATTGGAAAAAACTGACATTGCAATATTTTTCTTTATATATTGCGATTTGAAAAAATACAGGAAGTTTCACTGGACGACTTTAATTGCTCGATTTGAAAAGAATTAAGTATCCTAGAATTATTGGGGTGATTTTGTGGGGAAAATGCATAGAAATTTAAAAAGCTGAAAATTTTCCTTTTAGTCTGAATACAAGAGTGAAAACTCTCCTTTCTTGAGTTTTAATGCAGTAAACATATTTTATAGAAAATGATATGCACCAGGCCCCTGAGTGGTTTACAAAAATGCTTTTCTTCTTGCAACCAAATTAACTGTTTTGGTGGTTTTCTCCTGTTCCTCAGTTATGTTTAACTAACGGGGGCGGGCCTGCTTTGAGGTTGATAAACTCATCAGGAACAATATTGTGATTGGTGGTTTCGCTGTGCATGCAGAGTCTGCTTGTCACTCACCAGCAACAAACTCTGGGTTTCCCTTTTAATCCGAGGAAATTATGTTCCATCAGCTGGTCTTCTTTGTAGATTAGTCATGGAAAATGACTAATCGAGTGACTGTTTGCAGTGCTGTTGGCGTGGGCACACTGCGATGACGATGCAGAAACGATATGTTGTGCAGCCCTACACCTGTGAGCTTGTTGGCTTCTTGTTCAGGTCGTGGCGATGATTTTGGCTCCACCAAAGAGAGGCCTGTCAAAACCTGTCGTCTACTCAGTCTCTCAGTGTTTTTTTTTTTTTTTGTGGTTCAGGTAAAGTGACCCTTTATTCTTCCTCCCTGCAGGCCAACTTCTTCGATGAGTACCAGATGGAGGGCGTGTCCTCTGAGGACAACGAGATTTGTCTGGAGGTGACTCCGGAGAACCTGTCCAGAGCCCTGAAGACGGTCCAGAACGCCAAGGCCGTCAAAGTGAAACTGACCAAGAAGCACTGCCCCTGCCTGACCATCGCAGCCGAGCTGGTGAGACTTCAGCTTTTATTGTGATCTTCAGGACGGTTGTCTCTGCATACTGACCTGCTACGTCCACGCCAGGCCCCAGAGTTATTTCTCTTTTTGATATTTAAATTTCCACATTACTATTAATAGTCTCACTATTGTGTTTATTGTCTCTGTCCGTCCTGTCCAGCCCACCCTGTCCAGCGTCAGTCGAGTCGTCACTCACGACGTCCCGGTTGACGTCATCCCCCGGAGACTCTGGCACGAATTCAAAGAACCGAGCATGCCGGACTTCGATGTAAGTGACATCGCTGCACTTCACCAAACAGTGAAGTTGTTGAGAAGGACAGCGTTCCTCTTAATGTGTCCTCCTTACAAGTGAAGCGCAAAAGATTTCACACGTCTGTCCTCGCAGGTCAGTATCTACCTGCCTCCTCTGAAGACAATGAAGAACGTCGTGGACAGAATGAAGAACCTCTCCAACTTCCTGGTAGGATCACAGTCCTCCAAACGTCACTCACGTCTTACATACAGAGCTGCGAGGCCTGAATTAAATCTAAAATCACACAGTACAGCAAACAACAACAGCTTTTTATCTAAAGCCCCGTTCAGAGTGCGTTTCTTTCTCTGCTGGAGATGGGGTGATTTTAATATTCCTTGCTGCTCAGTGATTTTAATCCCATCTGTCTAGAGTGTATGTAGGTCTTTTTATTCACCCCAGCCTCAGTAATGATTAAACCATTATCTCGCTGGGCCTCTTGTACTTTTAAGTTCTCAAGTTTGGCTTCCTGAAAACTGCAGAAACTTTGTTTAATAGAGTGTAAGCGAAGTTAATTAGATGTGTATTAAAGTGTGTGTTTGCATCAGGTAATGGAGGCCAACCTGAACGGAGAGATGAACCTGAAGATCGAGACAGATCTGGTTTCTGTCACCACTCACTTCAAAGACCTGGGAAACCCTCCGTGGGGTAAAAACTATCACTGCTTTTAGTTTGTTAAGACAGATACCCATTTGATATCCCATAACGTGTGTTATGTTTAGTTTTAAGACCTCGCCAGGATACCGTGACAATGATGATAATGCAGTTTAAAAATAACCTTTTTTTTATTGTTTTAAATATTTTTTTTGCGACAACACTCATAACACGATTAAAGGATCGACCTTCTGTCTCTCCTTTTCTTTTTTTTTTTATTTATCGGCTGTTCTAAACACAGATACTAATTTATCTGCAAACAGCTCATTTCAGCAGATAATATCGGCACGCAGATTTATCGTTCTGGCCCTTGTTTTAAGGCAGGACGACGACGGCAGCAGCCGCGATCGTGTTTACAGCAGCAGGTGCGGCGGGTGTGGACGAGGCTTGTTAATGACGTGGCCAAACAAAACGAAACCCACATGGTAGCTAACGAATGACATCTGCGCTGGTGTGTTCAGTCATTTTACCTGCTCTTTGCTTGTAAAATATCCCCGGCTTGTAACGTAATAGATAACATCTCTGTGTTTCTCGGCAAAATGCTTGAATGGGCCGTAAATAAACGTGAGGTCAGGTGTGTCAGGACCCACGCTGTGCCGATGCAGAGGTTTATTGAAATGAACGAGGATGTTTTTTTTTCATTTGAACACGGCCTTATTTGATGAAGGCCTTTCTCGTCCTCGGAGCTCACGATGTTCAGGTTTAAGTCCAGGTCCCGGCCCCAGCTCCAGACCTGTCCTTCACTCTCTGCGTCCTGTCCCTCCAGGTGATGACGCCTCACAGGACGGTGGTCCGTCTCAGAGCCGGGACCCAGAGGCCATGGCTCAGGCCAGAGTGGACATCAGGAAGCTGCAGCAGTTCCTCATGGGACAGCAGGTCAACCCCAGCAAGGCCATGTGCAGTAAGTCGACCCGCCGCTCCACCAACAAGTCAAATGCAATGAAACATCTTTAGCTTGTCATGTTGCCCAGCGAATATTCATATATCATGATTTCAGCATTTAAATAGGAAACCCATCTGGACCGTAAAATGTCTCCTTTTGCTTTTCCTCTCCTACTGTTACCTGCTTGCTGCAGCTACTCGTCACTTGAAAATTAAAATTTTGCACTCAGCGTGAGATAAAATGGCCGTTATCAAGTAAAAATCCACAGCTCCAAAATGGAAAAACAACCCAGATTCAGCTCGATGAGACATTTGGTCTCATTTTCTTTGTTTTGTTCACAAAAATAAGAAAATTCAGATTCATGACAAATGTGGCAGCCAGCTGATTTGTTGTTACCCAGGTGCAAACCTGATTCGTTCATAAATTGGATGTTTGTACCTGACGGGCATTAGCAGAATGAAACGCCAATATAATCCAGTATGAGGAAGGCAATCCTTTGCGTCAGCTTCCTGTGGATAGTAAATATCAGAACAAACAAAACTATTCAAAACACAACAACAACTTGGACTACAATTTAGGAAATGTGATGAATGTGATGATGATGTGAAATGTTTGGACCACCATTTCAAACCTCAGAACATTTTGGAAAGAGGAAAACGTTGATGAATCCGACAAAAGTCTTTACATGAGTAGTAAGTTAATTATCTGTTACATTAAAGTTACAGATATAAAAATAAGATTTTCTCTCTCTTGTCCTTTCAATTTACCTTCTTACTTTCCCTTCCATTCATTCCTTCTGTCTTATGGATGTTCAAGTAATTTAATCACATTGAAATTTCATTTTCCATTTCTGTGCACTCGATGTGTGAATATGTTACGTTTTTAATATGAAATATAAAGTCATGTTTTGACCATATCAGCGGTGGTTCTGTTACTTTCCCCTGACGTTGTCCTCTTGTCCCCTCAGACATCGTTCATGAGAGGGTGCTCCACCTGATTCTGCTGCATGAAGACGTGTCTCTGCAGTATTTTATCCCCGCTGTGGCGTAGACGCTCTGCTGACCGCTCAAACTATTTCTGCTATTGAGTTTGGAGAAATGGAAAAAACGGGCTGTGAACCTCTTTCAGGATCCTGTTTGCACACTTCGGCA
>NW_024040385.1:0-15467 GCF_014851395.1 Micropterus salmoides
AATACATGATGAACAGTGTTCTTGAAAACTTCACTATCCTGCAGGTAACACTGTTTTATTATCAGATTGTTAAAGGAGTAGTTTGACATTTTGCATAAAAAGATAATATATGCTTTCTTAGCCAGTGTTAGATGGGTTAAATGATCTATACCTCTCTGATGTCTGTACAGTCAACATGAAACTACAGCCGACAATTACTTAGCTTAGCACAAAGACTGATAACAGGGTGAAACAGCTAGCCCGGCGCTTAATGCGCTTAAGCTTAATGTGTTGTTTTTACACTGTTTTTTGTATGGATTAAATAAACAAGATATAACGTGTTAATTTGTGAGCTTTAGAAGTGCTTGTAGGAATTTGTTACCTTCGAACAGGGCCAGGTCAATGTCTTTAAATTAAGCTAAGCGGTAGCTTCACATTTAGCATACAGACACAAGTGTATCAATCTTCTGATCTAACTCCTGGCAAGACAGGCAATAAGAGTATTTCCCCAAATTTTGAACTATTCCTTTAACAAATTACAAAATCATCAACTGACTCATTTGAAGTATTTCTAAACAGACCTTTCTTCTTCATATTTCTCACTTGACATTTTCCGTTTGACCCTCAGGTGGTGACGAATCGTGACACCCAGGAGACCCTGCTCTGTATAGCATTTGTTTTTGAGGTTTCCACAAGTGAACATGGAGCTCAGTATCATGTCTACAGACTTGTTAAAGACTAACAGCTCTTCAGGGAGGTTTTTTCAGAAAAGCCAGACACTAGGGCGACACAATCTCTCTTCAACCAGCTTAACCATCCGGGAAAAAACGGAAGAAAAAAAAGAACATTCAAATAATGCTAGACCGAACTAACATGGACACATTTTATGCTTTAAAAAGTTTTTTTCGTAAAGGAACAAAAGAGTGAATCTCAACGTGCCTACACGCAAAGAAAATTTTGAAGAATTACGGATTTTTCAAACAAGTAGCTATTTTTCCATGTGTTTAAACATGCTTTAGATGAAGTGGGTCACTTTTGCCAAGGTAATTGATGGAACTTGAAACGTTTTATTGAGGGAACGAGAATGTGTTTAGGGTTGAAAAGACTCTTATAGTCTATATCCAGGGGAACACACTGGGCAATAAGAGATTTGTATATAAGATTGAAAAAGTGGAGAGAACAGGACCACGGAAGGGGAAAACCAGAGCCAAGTGGTGTTGTTGCAGTAGGTTTGTTAGGAAAGCAAGTGCCTTTTCTCCAAAGATGATATCATTGCCTGCAACTTTGGATTGCATTTTTTTTTACTACCTCTTGTTTTTAAACAAACATAAAATAGGCAGACAGGTGTATTTTTGTCAAATAAATTGGAAAGAAACCTCTGAGATCTGCATCTTTTGAGGAGTTTTTGTATTCTGGCACACAGAGAAATGAGATGGGATAACTAATCTTCATGAAAAATTGTCCCATGTTTTACAGTCTAAGTGTACAGGGAGAAGGTTAAGTGTGTTACCGTACTATTTAGGTTCTGCTTTTGTTTTATGTTTTATTACACAATTAAAAAATCAGGTCTTACAAGCATCTATCTATAACTGACTCCTGACACTTGGGATGCCCTGTACCATTGCTAGCCTGAAAAAAACCAGGGCTTTGCCATCCTTACGAGATCCCCTGTTATTTCTCTCGTTTGAAGACGTGTGCTTGGTTGCACTTAAAAGATCAAGAAGGGGGAGTGAAGCAACAGCAGTGCTTATTTTCTGCCTTGAGTTATGTAGCCTAATGAAAAAATGAATTGTTTCCGTACTGTGAGTCCGTGGATGCTAAAGGAATATATGTTACATAGGAGTATTTTTAAGGTTCATATTTGTGATCAAGTAACTCAGCACAGAGACCATAAGCGGAGACAAGTTAATCACTGTTTCTTTTGTTTAAAAAAGAGATTGTATGCTGTGAAGTCGGCCCATTTGCTTCACCCTTCTCCGTGTAATTTGTGGAGAAGCTGTATCCATTGATAAAAGTTCAGTTTTGATATTTAAGACAATTGTTTACTGACATTACACATGAAATGATTTTAAATCAAACTAATAATTGTCTTGAATGAGAGCTATTGTCTCTGTGCTGTGGAATATGACCATTGATTGTTAT
This sequence comes from Micropterus salmoides, assembly GCF_014851395.1. Lineage (NCBI taxonomy): Eukaryota > Metazoa > Chordata > Actinopteri > Centrarchiformes > Centrarchidae > Micropterus > Micropterus salmoides. The sequence goes on from NW_024040385.1 coordinate 2,122, forward strand.
TTATAGGGTTGGAAAAGAAATAGCGGGAGGGCAGGGCAGGGTACTGGAGATGTATCGATCATTTTCCATTGTGATGGAGATGTTAAAAGTATTGCAGGACTCCTATTAGAGACAGGAGAACTGTCTGCCCATGGATCCTGCTAGACAAGTGTCTACTCTGTGTGGTTCACTGGACAATTGTGCTAAAAGTTAAGATTCAAGATATGAATGGTGGAATAATTGCACCTGGCTTTGAATGTCATGTTTCACAAGCTAGTACAATAACACTCCTCTAGCAGGTTTCTCAGTTTATCTTTTATACAGACATTTTTTGCCATTATCAAGATTAATGTTTTGTTTAGATTCTGTTGTCATTTGACTTTCAGTTTGCCATATGCTTCACTGAAAATAATGTGTGATTGTGCTGATATTGATAATTAATAATGAGATATCTAATGTATCATATTCTGAATGGTGTGGGCAGTTTTTTGTGTTTTTATTTTTTGGTTTAAGGTGGTTTACTGTTCTCTTTGTTACCATTGTGCATTGCAATTTTATACTTCAAAGTAGAGGTTGGACTATGTAATCAAACAAATGTATCTTACAATAAAGACGCATGGTGCCTTTGGGGCCATTTTCCTCCCAGAAAAACTTATTAAACATGTTTGTAAATTTGTTTTGTCCATGACTGTTCTTTTCATGACTATATTACAGAGGCCTATAAAACCAAAAATTGTGTTAACGCTGGCTTCCAGAAAATAGGTTTATGATTTTGCTTGAGCGTTTTTACCTATTCTACTGAATGAAAGTTGCAGTTTAGCATTTGTTGCAGTGGTCCCAGGTGTTTCACCAAATCTGTGATTCATCTGATTATGTGATAGAAATGTAAGATGTACTGCCACTGCAAATTTTTTATCATAGCAGTACTAACACCTCACCTGGCAATAATACAGGTGACCGTTTAGTTATTTTCATGTATGTTGCTTATACTCCAACATCGTAGAATCTAAGAGGCAGGGGATTTTCATACAGCAAAATCAGAATAGCCTATTTGATAATGTATGATGAAATGTTTGCAGTGGGAATATGCTGAAATCCATAATCAGGTCACAGAATTTGGTGCAAAACCTGGGAACACCTGCAGCCTGTTGGAAAATAACCAAGTACATTTATTCATGTACTGTACTTCAATGAAATGTTGAGGTGCTTTACCTGAGTAGTTCCCTGAGTGTTACTTTCTGCTTCTGCTTTTCAGATTGCACATTTCAGAGGGAAATTCTGTACTACATGTACACGACAAATATAATGTAGTTACTGGTTACATTGCAGATTACGGTTTTACATAGAAGTGTCATTGCTAAAGTTTAAGCCTGTGATTCCCAACCTTTTTGGTATGTGACCCCTTACAAAAAGCAGTTGTTGGGTCTGTTGTTATGTTTCCATGAAAGAGTGATTTCCTCTCTAAAATAAATGAAATACAAATTTGTGAGGCAGAACTTTGTTTTTAATTCTTTTCTACCATAATAATCATCTCAGGACCCCCCAAGGACTGATCCATGTGACCCTTTGAAGGACCTAAGGTTGGGAACCACTGGACTACACTACCTAAATAGGCCTGCTAAATTCCACTTTTATTCATAATGCATCAGCATGGACAATCTAATAATGTAGCTTATATAGCTATAATACATAATTGACAGAGAATAATGAGTACTTTTACTGTTGATACTTGAAGTACATTTTACTGATAATTCCCGTTTTAAATGAAGGACTTTTCCTTGTGGTGGGCTACCATTGCCTTTGCCAAACGTTTGGCTGAAAGAACTCCACCTCCCAGAATGAATCGCGGCTGAGCCACACTAAAGCCGGAAGTGGTTGTCAAGTTATCCTCCAAATTAAAATTGTGCACAAAAAGAAGTGATTCTTTATTTGAAACTACATTTTTAAAAAGTATAAACATGAAAAGGTATACACAGTTACTACATATCCCATTCGAAATATGTTTTACACATGTGCTCAGGACTTACTGAAATACCGAGGAAGCTGAAGTTCCTGTTTTACTTTGAGGGGAAAATACAACCGGAGGTCAAACTTAACAAATGTTTTTTTACCCCAGCTTACTTTACGCCGGGGCACTGGGACAGGAGAGGCACATAGCAATGGAAGTGGCCGAACACCGCTAAGTTAAATGTTCGTTTTCTGAGACGTGCTGACCAAGATGCTATGTATTGTTTTGTTAATAATCAACTCATTTTATAGTATTAGCTAACACGCCAGCAGGAAGTGTTTCGGACCTAAAGCCGACATTGTAAACATTGCAACTGCCCGTCAAACGGTACAGTTAACTTCAGCTGACGTCAACAGGTTCGTGAGGTGAGTTAAAATAACTTAATGAATAAAACATTTGTGTGACAAGTGAACAGAAACCGGAGCTAGCTTCACAATTAACGTTATGGAGACAAGACACAGTGCTAGCTAACGTTAGAGTTGTTCAGCAGTTGTTGTTAACCTTATCTTACGGGTTAAATTAACGTTACCTCGTGTGATTAACGCTCTTATATTATAGCTAACGTTACATAATAAAGCTCTAACGGTTTCACTAACAGCATTCAGAGGGCTAACAAGTGTAACGTTAGCTGTCGAAGCATTTACCTTAGCAAAAACTTTATCCATCTTGTCTGCGAGCTAGCGTTATTCTAACATCACCTTTACCTCCGCATTTATTTTTCCCTAACACCATCACACAATTGGCACTGGAGGTCACATGGAACTTAATCTGTCACTTGGCTGTGCAGGATCCAGGCACATGCAGTCTACCTACGTGACAAAATTTGATCAAAAACCTTTTTTGGGTTCAAGTCCAGTGTCGGTATAACTAGCTACATCTAACGTTAGCTCACCTATTGTCTGTAGTTACACTCCTTTCTAAGAGATGCAGCGTCTCTTTAGTGTTTTGGATGCACACACAGATGCAGTGTATAACTTTTAGGTTAATGCTTAATTTATGCAGCATGTTTTCTCTTTTTGACACTCAAGCCCCTTGATTATTTTCACTGCATTGCTGCTTCCCCTTCTTCTCTCCAGACAGAGCAAAGCTATGTCAGCACTCTGGGGCTGGTGTATCGTTGCACTCCCAGGAGATATCAGTGAATGCAAACGTCTCTTTACTTTGTGTGTTCAACAACATTTTCCCACTGCCTGAGCGTGAAGGCCTACCAGGTTCAGCTTAGATATATACCACACAAAACACAGCTGCTTATTTTCAGACCTGACTGTACTTTTACAGAAGCCAATATATTATTTTAGTATATAGGAATGGATTCACAGTCAGTTAACATCAAGTATTGCATACCAGACAAAAAATCTGAATTGTTTACAGATTTTCAGATAATAATGGTAAAGATTAGCTGGAAAGTTAAAACATTTTAAGGTCCAGAACTGGAACTATAATCAGGCTACATTCTGCTGGGTTTGCACTTTTGGTGCTTACCATGCAGTTTTTAATGTTTATTTGTCATTTTTCCATTTACTCTTCTTTCTGAGACTCGTGATCATGTGCTTTATCAGTTTGTAAAGATTTTTTTTATTTGAAAAATTGTGTGGGGCTGGTGTGTTGTTGCACTCCCAGGAGAAAGGAGTGAATGAAAACTCTATTTTCTTTGTCTCTTTTGTAAAAATCAACATTTTCCCACTTACTGTTTGACACAGTGAAGCCTGCCAGGGCCAGCTCAGATATAACATTATTAAAAACAACATATAGTCCTTGGTCTACAAGATCCAGTTGTCCAAATTCTCAAATTGCACTTATGTGTATACACTGGACGCTTTTGTTCACCCAGACATTCCATCTCAAGTGTAAATATGGAATTGGATATCAAAACTCGAGCTCCGACAACAACATCTAACAGTGACTTTTATGTTTTGCATTAGGAGCTGTCCCAGTCATCTCACCTCATCTGACCCTCCATCGTTACATCTACTGATCCACTGATCTACCACCATGGTTAACGCAGAGTCTGTCAGTGTACGGGTCTTCTCTCTGAACTGCTGGTCAGTGGCAGTGATTCGTAGTGATTCTGCAACAGCTTTGTTTGTTTGTTTGTTTTTGTCTTGGGATGTGTATGCAAAGACACAGGGTCCACATACATTCTTTTTTCAGGGGGATCCATTACATTAGCAGACACTGTTCTCAGCGCTATGCCATGATTGGAGAAATGTTGTGCAAGGAAGAGCATGATATTGTCTTACTGCAAGAGGTTGGTGGAAGCCATCTTAAAATATATTTTATAAAGTAGAGTTGCTAATCTGAGTAAGTAATACATATTTTTATAAACCCATGTGAATAATATTAATTATAAAGAGATGCCTGGTATTGTACTTTTCATGTGATTGCTTTTTTTTCAGGTGTGGAGTGAGAAAGACTATCTCTCCTTGAAAAAGAAACTTGCCTGCAGTCATCCTCACTCTCATTACTTCAAAAGGTAGTGTTTTTACACTCATCCCAAAGTTGCTGTGCAATCTTCTGAACCTGTTGATTAAAATTAATGAGTAAGTTGTCAGATCTTCGAAAGACTCCTGATGTGCCCTAGTGTCAGAAGAATGTACTTTCATGGCGTTGATCCATCTGCAAAATTGACTTGAAAAATAGGCCTTACCTATAAGGATTTACTTCTGGAGCTTAATTCTTTCTTGACCTCCATACCAAAGCACAAGACTGAGATTAATCAAAGGTTCTACCTCTTTAATCCCCTCTGCAGCTCACAAAAAATGTTAACTCTAGTAGATATGCTCTCACATCTAATCTACTACAGGTAACACCTACTTATGATAGTATAATGTAGATCTACATGGAAAGCAGGGATGTAAGTTATTTCAATTATTAATAATCAGGTACTGCTGATGCTGGTGTTTAGTGTGGAACACTGAACTTCTGCTCGTCTCTTGCTTTCGCTGTCATTCTGCAGTGGAGTCATAGGCAGCGGACTGGCCATTTTCTCCAAACACCGAATCCATGATACATTTCTTTATCGCTACTCAGTGAATGGTTATCCATACATGGTAAGTCTGCAGAGCCTGAGACAGAGAGAGTAGTGTTTGTTCAAATGTGACTTGATGAAAAGTGAAGTGCAGTTGAGCAGATAAGCTCACAACTTGAGGTGGCGATGGCGCAATGGATAAGATGCCTGTCTTTGGTATGAGAGACCTGGGTTCAGTCCCCCCACTGTGACCCATCTACCAATGTGTCCCTGAGCAAGATACTTAATATTGTTGCTCAAGAGGCTAAATGAATAAATGTAATGTAATTTTATTCATGTAGCACTTTTTCAAAAACAAGTTATGAAGTGCTTCATATAGACATAAAACCAAGAGATGCATGGTGCAACACAATATAAATAATTGATCAAACTGATTAAAGTAAAGAGCAATTGAACAGATGAAACAAATGCACAGAATAAAAAGAATTTAAGAAAATGCACTTCTAAAATAATGTGATTTTAAAAGTTTGAAACAACGTTAAAGAGCTAGCTTTCCCACTATCCTCCAGCAGGTTGTCCCAGAGTCGAGTCACTGACTGCAAAGTCCAGATCTCCTCTGGTTTTTAGCCTTGACCTGAGAATTATTAATGGAGGCCTATCATCATCTCGGGCTGCACTTGGGCCACAGCTTTGTCAATGAGTCGTGTTATCTTGATGAGATAAACATTTTTAACAATTCAGCTCTTATACTGAAGTAGAAACTTTTGTCATTAAATGTAGTATTTATCACTCTAAATCCACTCTAAAATGTACAGGCAACCAGTGTAGAGAAGGATTGGCGTTTTCAGTGGATATATGATTCTTTAGTGTTACAGCCTCTCTTTGCAGAGTAGCTCACCTCCTTTTCTCTCATAACTTTTTGTGTTTTTCCTAATATTTAGGCTCACCATGGAGACTGGTTCGGAGGTAAAGCTGTTGGCATGGCTGTCTTAAACATTGGCTCCCTGACTGCAAACGTCTATGTTACTCATGTAAGGTTTCCTAACATCAGCTCTCAGCCTTACCTGAGATTTACACTGAACAAAATTATAAACGCAACACTTTTGTTTTTGCCCTCATTCATAATGAGCTGAACTCAAAGATCTAAGACTTTCTCTATGTACACAAAAGTCCTATTTCCCTCAAATATTGTTCACAAATCTGTCAAAATCTGTGTTAGTGAGCACTTTTCCTTTGCCGAGATAATCCATCTACCTCACAGGTGTGCCATATCAAGATGCTGATCAGACAGCATGGGTATTGCACAGGTGTGCCTTAGGCTGGCCACAATGAAAGGCTGTTGCGTTAAGATTTTGTTCAGTGTATATACGGTTATTGATCAATGCTGTTGTCTCTCTGTATTGTTTTTAGCTACATGCAGAGTACTGCAGAGACAAGGATCCTTACCTACCTCACAGAGTGGTTCAGGCCTGGGAGCTGCAGCAGTTTATTCGGTAGTGTGTCTTTGCTTGTTAATTCTGCGCATGTAGTATCGGCTGCTTTACTCAGTGTATTTTTGCATATTTAAGCGTATTGTCTTGTTTTCGAACTAATATCCAATAGGGTCTTCACACATGTATAGATGGATGAACAATACCCTTATTTGGACACATAGTGGATCTCTATAGTTCTATGAAGGTTATATACTCTCTAAGATGCACCCTCCAGAGTTGGTTTGGTATGACACTGTGTTCTCACTCTGCCCTGCTGATGCCTTTGTCTCTGTGGCCAGGCTTCAAAGAATCTTGCTGCTTAAGACATTTCCTGAAACCTTCTTCAACAACAAGAGTTGCTTAGCTCACAAGAATTTCTGTCACACTAAGTTCCTCACCCTTGTTGGTGTTAGTGATGTTTGTAGCTCAATTTCCATCTTGGTGTTGAGTTGTGTCATTGATGATGTTTTTTTGTTTTTTTATGCCCAATAGATACACATCTACTGAAGCAGATTTGGTGATTTTGGGTGGTGACCTTAACATGCACCCTCAGGACCTTGGCAACAGGCTACTGAGGACTTACACTGGACTCCGTGACTCCTATTTAGAGACTGCTAAATTTGATGTAGGTAGAGACAAGAATTCTACCCAATATTAGGATTATTTGTCTGCCAAAATACATTAAAGGTGACCATACCCTAGAAGTCTGGTCTTATCATCTACGGCAATTTAAAACTTCTTGCGCACGCAACCGCACTAAGTACACTTTGTCAGAAGTAGTTCTGTAAAGCTGTATTCAGCTGTCATTGTGGCCCCATATCTCAAGAATTAAGATGGCAAGTAAAATTTCACCATAACTGCAATAATGGTCAACACTATGAAAACAAGAGCCACATTGTAAAGAAAATTAATTTTCCTTTTTAACTTTAAACAAAAAATAATTTTCTGTTGCAGGGGTGTGAGGATGGTATGACACTAATAGCAGACAACCCTTTTATCTGTAAAAAGGAGCTTGTTCCCTTTGAGAAGGGAATTCGAATCGACTATATCCTGTTCAAGGTGGGTGTAAGCCTTGTAAGTCACACATGATTTTTTTTTTGTTTGTTTCTTTATTTTTTTTTTATACCTCCATGTTCACAATGTGGCTCAAAGAATATTTCCCTTTTTTTATTGCCAGGGTTCTTCCAAAGTGGACATTTGTTGTGATTTCATGTCCACCACCAAGGGCTCTGTCCCTGACCATCCATTCCCATACTCCGACCATGAAGCTCTGACAACTGAACTTAGGCTAGAGACACACACTCCAACTGAGGCCAGGCTGGACAAGCAATCAAAGAATCAGGACTCTGCTGCAGGTATTTTTACTAGCCATGGCAGCAGGTAAGAGCTAGGAATGTTGGATGATCCGTCAGCCCGTCGCTTTGGTCCAGACTGAAATACCTCGATGATTACGGGTGGGTTGCCTTGAAATTGTGTAATGACGTTCATGATCCTTAGAGGATGTAGCCAACTGACTTTGGTGATTCCCTGACTTTACCTTTAGTGCCATCAGCAGGTTGACGTGTGGTTTACATCAAAATATCTCAACAAGTATTGGATGGATTGACTTTTCATTTAGTGTCATCATCAGGTCAAATTGTTAATTTGTTTACTGCGTTGGTTTATGAAGAGAGTTAGCACTCTAAATTAAGTTGGTGAAGACAGTAAACATTATACCTACTAAACATCAGTATTAACACCAATGTGAGGATGTTAATATGTTGATGTTAGCCTTTAGCTCAAAGTACTGCACCCATTTTGACTGTCTTTTTTTTTTTTAACCCTTTGCAAAGCATGTATTGGGTCATTTTTCACCTCCATCCCAATAATAATTACCAGTTTTAACAACTACAGAACTCACTGGTCCTCTGTAATATAAATCATGTCCGACGTCCTTTTTATTTTAAAGCGGACCCTTCCACTTTTTTTCAATCAGTTCAGTGTGAAGTTAGACTTTTGAAAAATGTTTCCACTAGTCTGATAGAAGGAAACATGTTAACACGAACATATAGGCCTATTTGCGAACTAATACGATGACAGAAGACCCCATAAAAGCTCATCAAATGGGCTGTTAGAACTGGTGTTCTCTTTTGGCTGGTCCTGAAAGTCCATATCTATTACAGAGCATGACCTGTAATTTTATCATGGTTAAAATGCTGTGTGAGTTAAATTAACGAGGACATTGCTGAATATTTAATGATATGTTGTAATGTTAATCCCGTCTGAATGGGGCTTAGAGCCTTGCAGAGAATGAATGGCTGTAGATTGTTAGAATGTTTCTGTGGACTCTTATTAATCACACCCATGCTGCTTGTGTTGAAGTCATCCATCAACTCTTGCATGGTTTGTGACTTCCTCTTTGCCTCTTCTCTCTTTCATGTCTTCAGGGGAGGTGGCTAAGTTGGTCGACATTGTGACAGAGGCCCGTACTGAAGTCAAAGTGGGTTTGCACTGCGCTGAGAGGATGCGCTACACAGCAACGCGCACTGGAGTGATGGGTTTGGCCCTCCTGATTCTGGAACTGGCCATCGCTGCAGTGCCCTGGTTGGCCCTGGGAGCAGAACAGCCTTTCCCTTGCACCTCCTTCTACCTGCTTGCTGCATTGTGCTTCGCCATCCTGCTGACCACCTCTCTGCTGTACATCTTCTATACAATGGAGCTGAAATCACTTCAGGGGGCTGAAGACCAGATGAGGCTGGCTGTAGGTAGTCTGCAAGAGAAGCTCAGGGGCTTTCCTTTGGCTCAGCCCCACAACCCCCAGCGGAGGCCCCCAGAGGGTCAGGAGCCCAGTGCCTTTGGCCCAAAGTAATAATGCAGAAGCCAGCTGGGTTAAAGTGGGCTCTCTGAAAGAAGCCTGTGAAGTGAGCTTTAAGATGAATGTGTGTAGTCATTTATTCTCTGAATGTGTTATAGGCTGTTGAGATTGCACTGTAGAATGGAGTTTTCGAAGGGTGTTTCTGAAAGTATTGCAGGACACATGCTTTGACATTTTTGTATTTTTTTATATACACATCTTTAGCCTTTTTACCCCTAGGTTTCCCTCTATGCACTTCAACAAACATGCTTCCATCTACACAGTATGATACTTCTTTATGACTGCTGTTCGTAAAGGTCATAAATGTGACCATTTGTGTTTTTTAAGACTCCAACTTGCATTCCACTAACCAGTATTTCAGCAGGACCAGTTGTTTCTGTTTTTGAGTGAGTCCACCACAAGGTCATAGAAAGTAGCCATGTGGTCTCCACCTCATGTAAGACACAGACACTCCAAAGGTTGTAGATTTACAATTTGGTCAGTATTGTTTGCTGCAGGACAGATAACCGATAAAAGCTTCCAGTAGCACTTAAAGATCCTCATGCGCCAGTTAAGACCTTTAACTGTATTTATACTGTAGGAAAAGGGACAAACTCTATCTGCATGTCTCATTTGTCATGTTCACCGTCTTGCACTTGAGAAAGTATCTTTTATAATAGAGACAATCCAACCTCCTCTTTATTTTACTCCTAGTATAGCAGTGGGAATGCGCTGAAGGTATTATGTCCTATATATATACTCTTAACTTTGACCTACTTTTTATGACATGTTTTGTAAAACATCACGTTCTGTAGAAAAGTATAAAACTGCTTTATATGTATTTAGTGTGCAGTGCACTTACTTGACTAATCAGATAAACCACTTCCTTTGTATGATGCTAGGAAATTGCTTAATGTTCCATAACTCTGTAAGAGTGTTATGACTCCACAAGAACCTAACGGTGACATGATCATTTTTAAACTTAAATCTTAAATTTCACCTCAATGACTGAAAAGTATTTTGTAGTTGTTAATTTGAAAAGTCACAGAATTTCAGATGATACCTGATGTTGATTCATCAGTTGGAAATTGTGATGTGCATGATTAAGAAAACGATAATAAAGACTTTATTCCCATGCCTCTTGACTACTGTGGCTTCTGCAGACAGTGTTCAGTCATGCACACCAGGGCCAGTATTTATCAAGCTTCTCAAAGTGTCATTTTAGTCTTGCTGAGAATTGATGAAATTTAATCCTACTTTCAAACTAAAGTATTAAAGCCAAGGTATCAAATTTCTTACAGCTAAGAATCACTTGGTTATTTATGACTGCTCCAGAGGTTCCTCAAGTGGTTAGGAGTTGCCAGGTGCTTGTGATTGCACTGTGGAGATGTGCGCAAATCTTTCAGGAGAAGAATAATATTTCTGGATTATTTGACGATGTGCAGTTAACTATACAGTATCGTTTGGACAGAGCAGGCATCAACTTTGTCAGTGAGTTGGTGAGGGACGTCATCTCACCACGGACTTTACGCAGCAATACGTTTTCAGCTGAATTGAAGGTGGTGATGACACTTTGTTTCTTTGCCAAAATGCCGTTTGCGGCACAACAAAGTGTCGTGAATGAGCTCCAAGACTGACAGTTACGATTTAGTCCTTCGCTTCACTCAAATTAGGACTGGGATGCTAGATAACTAACTTTTAAGCGCAGCTTTGAGCCAAATGTATTTTAGTCAAGTCAATTCTTAGCAGTGTTCTGAATAATTCTGAGAAGCTTGATAAATACGGGCCCAGGTCTACACATTCACCACTAGAGAGCAATATAAGTACATAAGACAGATGAACCTTCCAAATAAAACCCAAACTGGCTCTTGTACGCAATTACAAGAGGAAGGTGACAGAACATGTGAGTGCAATTGAGAGCCAAATTTGCCAGATCCCGCATGCCAGCTGACACATGTAGGCCCTCAGGGCAAGAGCACCCATGGGTGTGGTGCAATTCAAGTTTTCTTTTTTCCCCAGTGCAAATTACATCAGTATGTTTAATTCACATCATGTAAAAATGAAATCATCACATTCAGTTCCATTAACCAAAACACAAAAATGTGTTTGGCTTTGTCACAATTGAAAGAAAATGTAATATGTAAGTAGCATTACACAAGCATGTCTGACTTTATAACACAAATATAAATAATATATAATAAATAAATATGGCATATGTAAATTACACTTCCCTACACCTAATGCAAATAGTGGCAGGTAAGGAGGAAACAACCTGCTGTGAACAGGTCTGAAAGCTGTAGTGGAGGGTAAACTCACTTCACCGTAATCCACATTTACACCTCTACAGGCTTTTTTTGTTAGTCTCCTTATACTGGATGTCCTAATCAAGTCTATTTTGTTTGTTGATTGTGCAGTATTGTGTTTGATTAGTTGTAGTTAGAGTCCTTAATTGTGAAATGGCAGAAAAAAATTGTTGTAGCCTATATTATCTTTGCATGACTTGAAAACATGATGACATGAAGACTTCATTAACTTGTTGCCAGTGTTGGGCAAGCTACTTGGAAAATGTAATGAGCTAAGCTACTAGCTTCTCTACATTAAATTAAGCTACAAAGAAGCTACCCCCCAGTGAAATGTAGCAAGCTAAGCTACAGCCACATGGCAAAGGTAGCTTAATTACATCTAAGCTACTTTGAATTTTTTAATATTTTATATATATATATAAAGACACACACACACACACACACACACACACACACACACACACACACACACACACACACACACACACACACACACACACACACAACAGGCCTAGTTTATATTGAACCAACTTCATTCCACAGTAGTAACAGAAGAAAGACTAAAAACCTGCTCCAAACAGGTGTGTGTGCAAGAAAGAGCTAAATCAGACACAGAAACTTTCCTGCTTATAATCATATCATTGCAGCTAAATTTATTTCCTCATGCAACAAACAGAGAACCATTATTGTTTGTATAAAGTTACTTAATTATCACATTATTATCCTTAATATTATTTGTTATTTTAATAATTGTTCCTTTGAAAAAATTCTACTGCTTGTTAAGACACATTTTCAATGTAACATATTTTGTGTTTTGAGTTTGTTTTTGGGTGTTTTTTTCCCTCTTTCTTTAGTTTTTATAATATCATTTCATTGTTTAGTAATTATATATTTTTTTATTGTTTATATGAGAATTAGTGCTCTGGAAACATTGCAAGCTAAACATTCATGGCATGAGGCCAGAGAGAGAAACTCTCATCTCATGGAAACAACTTTCTGCCACTATACATCAAAGTTTCCTCCTCACCAGAGGAAGAGGTGTTCAGGCTGGACCCTGATCCTTCTCACAAGAGGTGTCACAAAAACTATCACAATAGAAAGTAAACTTAATCGCGCGTCTTTATTAAGTTTACTTAATAAATGTAAGTAATGTAGTGAAACTAGTAACGCTACTGCCCAACAGCACCTGTCGCTTCCCAGACCTTATATAGGAGTCCCTATATCAGCAGTGTAAGAAATAATATGATATTAAACATCATTTGTAGAGCACTTAAACACGTAAACAAAGTACCGAGTATTCACAGAGAAATAAAAGACAAGAGATCAATAAAAGATATAAAAATCATAGCTGTCAATAGAAACAATAAAATATAAAATGCACAGATAAAAGGTTTAGCAGGAAATTAGAAGAAAAGGGCTGGCAGCTCAGATAAACTCAGAAAACATTTTTTAACTCCCTGATTTCAAAATGCAGGTCATTTCAGAGCCTTGGGGCCCTGACCACAAAGGCTCTATTCAACCTGGTTTGTGTGTTTTCAGCCTGGACTCTGGAGGGGACAGAACACCCATGCCAGAGGATCTCAGACTGCACACAGGATCATTAGGTGTTAAAAGATCTAGAATATATTTGGGAGCCAGGCCATGAAGAACTTTAGAAGTAATCAGTAAGATCCTAAAATCAATCCTTAGACAGGGAGCCAATGTAAAGAAACTAAAACTGGTGTGATGTGGAGATACTTCCTATTTTGGACTAATAACCTCGCAGCTGGGTTCTGCACAATCT
>NW_024040386.1:0-25000 GCF_014851395.1 Micropterus salmoides
ACACAATACGCAAACAGAAGCGATAGAATCTCATACTTAGGTTCGAAAAGCTAAATAACTTCTGGAACGCTCAAAATCTTCCCTTTTGATTGATTAAAATCACACATTGCACGCAAATCTGTGGACGCCAGACTCACCTGAGTAATAGCCTATTAACTGAGTATGACCAAATTTGAAACCGGATTTGGGGGTACATGATCAATTTGGCGATTATTCTTGATGCTCTTCTTGACGTAAAAGTTGACAACTCCGTCTCAATGAGTCTTCTTTATTAATGAAGACCGGAGCCTTGCGACTATAACGCCCCCTAACGGTATTTACAAGTAGTTACAAGTTCTCACTCACCAGGCACACTGACTTATCATATCAACCTTTGTTTTTACTTTATTTTTTACAATTTTTTATCATCTTTATAGTTATGCCTTTTGAACTAATTCTACTTTTCTCAAGGGTTTTCGTGATAATTCAAAGGCTGCAAAGAAAGTTATCTAAAAATCTACAAATATAAATATTATGAAGGTAAAACCAAACAGTTGCTTCATAAATACATCATATCAAAAACAATAGCCTATCTGTTTGTAACGTGAGAGATTTTGCCAAACACCAGTGTAATTGCTAATATTATTAACTGCTGCATTGCATTGCTGGAAGCAATCGCTGATGTTATAAGATCAAACTGCTTTGAAAAGTCATGCTGTATATGAAAGTCCATGAACCTGATTTAGATTGCTTTTCAGACTCAGGTTAGCAAGAATTAGGTCTTTTCAAAAAGCAACACAACATAGTGCAGACAGGGAATATAAATCGTGTCTTTTGTGGAGAAAATATAATTTGCAATTTGTTTTTATTTGCACAACATATTGGCTTGACCATTAACAAGAAGCATTCGTGAATTTTTTTTCTCGATATGTTCTTTCAACAAACGCCCCCTGTCCCTGTCCCCATCGTACGTTTAACATTTGATAAATTAAAAAACAAAACAAAACAAACAACATTCGGCGAAGGTTGACCTACACGGATTATGGACCGCACACTACAGACACTCAATTTCCCACAATGCTTCATCACTGCTGCGTTTCACTCGCACGTCACGACCTCCTTCTTCCGCTTCCTGTCGTCTCTCCAGCGCCAGCTGCATGGTTTAGCGGCGTTAGTTAAACGAGCACACTTTCTCATTTTTCACTCCAGTGTTTTACGCCCTTGGATTAATAACTAGCATCATGTCATTCCCCGCCGAGGAAGAGGTCTGTACACCTGTTTTCTTCCAGACATTTGAATTCTTTCTTGGCAATAACAATGGCACGCTGTCGCAGGTTAGCTAGCTAACTTAGCTGCATAGCTTCCATATCTCCACCGGCATAACAGTAGCTTGCAGTGTGCTAGCATGATCTTACTGATTGTTGTAGCCTTGTTTGTGAAGAGAATGCAACCATACCATCACAGGCTTTGTGACGTTGTGTAATTTTTATGAGATAAAGGATAACGTTGTAAGTAAGCTAGCGTGAGTGATGACCGCCTGTTTGACAGATGTTAACTTTGCATCAGTAACAAATTGCTCTGTTGCCTTACAGTACGATCCTTACACCTACCCAAACGACTTCGACCTGCACACCGGTTAGTATATACACGCATCTGTTTATCTAAATGTATGTGATGCCCTCTCATGTAGAAACTCCCCTTGTGAATAATACTAGTAATTTTACACATACATACATATGAATACATTCATAATATACACATCATTTTGCACCAGGAAAGGCTAATTTGAACAGGTAACTTACCTGTTTCAGTTAAGTTGTCACTGAAGTAACAGATGTGCACCTGCTCAGACCCTGAGGGAGAGCATTCCAGAGGTTAGTTCCAGCCACTTTGAAGGCCCTGTCACCCAGAGGGCAGAGCAATGAGGGCAGAGCGGAGAGTAGATGGGTATCAGAAGAACGTTGCGAGTAAATTTGAAGGGATGGAGAAGAATGGATAGGTAGGGAGACACTAAGCCATGGAGACATTTATGAAGAAGAAGAAGTACTTAAAAACAAATGTGGTATTTAAATGGGAGCCAGTGCAGTCTCTGAAGGGTAGGGGTGATGCCCAGGGCCACGTGCGGCGGAGTACTCTTGCTGACGAATTCTGGACGTGTCTGTTTAACCTGTTTAAGTGGGTACACCAAGGAGCATTACAGTAATGTAAGGTGCTTTTTGACCAAAAGTACCAGGAACTTTTAAGACCCCAGGTCTATTTTCAAGGAACTAAAAGGTCCCTTCAGCCTACTGTTGTGTGCGTTTCCACCGTGGTCTAAAGACCTGCGAAGAGTGGGCAAATTAACCAGCGGACGTAGGCTGCAGGCATGGCTGTACACAGCGATGCACAGGCATCATTATTTGTAACCACTATCCATGAGCAATATTTATAAATGAACATCAGATCTGACTGGACTATAATGACAAATTATAGGTGTGTGGGAGCTATAATGAGGAGACACGCAATAAAGTTAGTTACACATTTAATAACAAACTGGATAAAGCCATAAAGTTCTTAAAATAACTCCAGGACTCTCGTCTGTCTCTACTCGCCCATTCAGAGATTCACCGCAAGGAAAGCCCCACCCCCCCCAAAGTACCCGATACTTTTGGAAAGTACTACCCCCCGAGCAGGGTCTTTTTAGGGGGTAAAATGAAGACCCCAGAACTACATTTAGACACTGGTCCCTCTGGTGGGAGTTCCTTCAAAGGTTCCTAGTTCTGGGGTATAGTTCCTTTGGTCGAAATGCAGCTGTAGTTTGTAGGGCTGGACCCGAATATTCGACTGTTGGGTAAACATTCGATTTTCAATTTTGAGATTCGATTATTGAGGTTTTTTCCGTGCGCCTGACCTCTGCCGACAGCAGTGAAGGTAACGCTCCAGTTCACATAAAAGCTAAAACAAGTATTTGCTCTTAATTACTATCGAAGCGTTGATGCTCAAAAAATGACGTTCGGGCCAGCCCTAGTAGTTTGGACATGTCAGAGGCTTGAATGAGAGTCTCTCCGAGAGAGGGGTCTGGAGATGTTCTTAAGGTGAAAGAATTTTTTATGTAGGTATTAAATCAAAAGGGTGGAGTCTAAAGTTGCAATCGATATTGACGAGCAGCTATGTACAGCAGGCTAACCTTGACGACCCAGCTGGATTCTAAATTTAACATAGCTATCCTTATTAACTTGGCTCCTTACATGCTGAGCCCTGGGAGATACCGTGAGAAAGAGGGGATGTAGGAGACTTAAAGTTGCTAATGAAAACAAACTGTTGTCTAGCTGTGAGGAAGGACCTGAACCATGATAATAGTGTCAGTGACACCAAGTAGTGATTCTAACCGGATCAGCAGAATATTATGACAGAGTGTATCAAAAGCAGCAGTGAGATCTAACAGGATAAGTATCTTGAGGTCACCAGAGTCAGCAGGTCATTGGTAGCAGTAGTCACAGTAAATTGCCCATTAGGTGTAAAGTCAGTACATAAGCCAATAGCTGTACCCATAGTGTCTCCTCCTTTCCCCTTGCAGGTGACCCTAAAGCAGACCTGGCCTATGAGAGGCAGTATGAACAGCAGACCTACCATGTCATCCCAGAGGTGATCAAGAACTTCCTGCAGTATTTCCACAAAACCATCTCTGACCTGATCGACCAGAAGGTTTATGAGCTGCAGTCCAACCGTGTGTCCAGCGAGAGCATTGAGCAGAAGATCTATGAGATCCAAGATGTCTATGAGAACAGGTAAACTATACTGTCTGTGTGAAAACCTCTTCCTATGGTGATTTTGTTTGCTCCTTTAACAGATACATTAGAGTTGTGTGTGAGTGTAGTATCTTACCTTTCCCATTTTGTTCCTGTTACAGCTGGAATAAGTTGACTGACCGTTTCTTTAAGAATTCTCCCTGGCCAGAGGCTGAGGCCATCGCGTCACTCGTTGGCAATGGTGAGTGTGTCACATATCCTGATTTTGCCTTTGGACTCGGTCATTTGTTTTTCATTGTAGAAATATATACAATATACATTTGCTCAGTAGTTTCCCTCTGATATTAGCTAATACTTATTATAATATATTTGATCGTCAGGTACACATTCAATTTTGGGATTCCCACACACCTGACCTCCGCTCACAGCCAAATGAAGCCCTCAGCTCTGTGGGCGCACTTTAAACTGAGTGACAATGGCAGTTATGGCGTTTAAGAACATTTAGTAGGCTTTAATAAAAATTAAAAAAGAATTTTACATAATGTGTTGTTATTTTCCGCTACCGGAAACAGCACTTATACCGTCTGCTCTCTCCGCCCGGTTAATATATTCCCGTGATCTGTTCGGGACCTGCTCAGCTCAGCCTCTCACCCCCCTGTATTCTCAGCTACGGTTCCCTCCTGCTCTGCACTGCAGCCACCAACCTGGTTCTGCAGCATCTAGTCTTCCAGTCTGCCTCGCTCTTCCCCAGCTCGATTTACGATCACTTGAACACCGCAATAAATATTCCTCTCTTATCTAACTCCAGTCTCCTCCCTCTCTTAGTATTACACTTAGGACTACTAGCCTAGCCGTAAGAAAAGTTAACTGCAACCTTTTGGTAATAAGAACGTGCTGTTTTATTTAGCCTACACTATGTAATATAGAAATGGAGCAATCTCTCTCTCTTGGTCTCTCTCTCACACACGCACACACAGACTTACTCATGATCGGCGTCATCTCTCCGCCATCAGGTTTCTCCTTCACTCATGTCATTGCCAGAACTGCTTCAATCCATCACATACGTAGCTGTATCTTATGAAAATACAGCCTGCTTACAGCCGACATAACGCGACCGGTAACGCAACCAGTAGCTAATCCAAACCCCCCACCCTGAAGCTTCAAAGCTCAAAAAATGTCATTCGGGCCAGCCCTAGTGTCCTTGCATAACCAGTTCTAAAGTGTGTGTGTGTGTGTGTGTGTGTGTGTGTGTGTGTGTGTGTGTGTGTGTGTGTGTGTGTGTGTTATTAATTATGTTGTTTTGTTGGCATGTGTAGAGTTGTATTAATTTGACAGACTTCTATTATTCTTTTAAGTGGGTTTTACATTTACAAGCTACTGGTAAATGAGTTCATCTCTCTGTAGTTCAGTGGGGATGTTTCATGTCCTGTCTCCTACAGATGCTGTGTTCCTGATCCTGTATAAGGAACTGTACTACAGACACATCTACGCTAAAGTCAGCGTGAGTAACTACTCAATAAAGACACATCAATCTCCTGCTTGACTACTGGGGAACCTCATGTTCAGTATTTTGTTGTAAATATTGTTTTCTTGATAATCAGGGTGGGCCGACTTTGGATCAGAGGTTTGAGTCATACTACAATTACTGCAACCTCTTCAACTACATTCTCAGTAAGTCACAAGAATGTTCCTTACATTTTTCTCTCACCTGCAGTTATTGTTGTAAAACAAGGGTCAGCAAATAAGTCTGGCATCGGGTAAAAAATTTTTCAAGCATTGACATGGCGGGCCAGAACATTGTCAAATTATTTCAAATACCTAATGCTCAGTTGGTAGTGAACAGAACTCCTGTTGGGAGGGTAGTAAGATTGATCCCAAATTACGGCGGGTATTTCTTTTGTCCCTTGTTAAACAAATTGATTATAAGGACACTTTTGCACATGCTCACAATAAAGCATGTGCTGCAGTATGTGTGCGCGTACCGGCGTATGATCCTCATTCATAAACCTATGGATGCTTATTTTCATTTCCCTGAGGAAATTCAGGGGAATCCAATCACACGTTTACTGACTGCTTTTTCAGAGGTGTGTCAAGCAAGCCACAGACTCTTTTGAATGTCCTATAGAACGTTTCAAAGTAAAAGCTCTCAATAAACTCGATATAAAGCATTGCTGCACAAAATCTTGTCACGCTTTTATTTTGGAGGCAAAATCCCTTACGAGTAAGTTATTATGTGAGTAATTGTTGTCATGACTAAAATCTTTTTAAGCACCAGACGCTATCAATTTATTTATTTTTTACTTTTCTGCTGTCAAAGCAATCTGGCCGTCTATTGCCGACCACTGGTGTAAAATAAAACCTAATAAAAGACGAGTCATGACAATGTCTGATTGTAAACAGATGCTGATGGCCCCGCCCCCCTGGAGCTGCCAAACCAGTGGCTCTGGGACATCATTGATGAGTTCATCTACCAGGTAGAGTGCATTACATTCTTTTTTTTTTTTTTTTTTTTTTTATATTTATCCTAAGTTAACACGAATTGTCCATAACAACAAGACAAACACGAGTAAGAATCCGTGATAAAACACCACGTAAAATAGTAGTTGCAGAACTTTGGTGTTTTAAAAAGCACTTTCCCATAATTTTCATTCTCATGTAACAGCCCACACAAAGTTTGTTTAAATGCTTATAACATGGATATGGGAATTACCCTCTCCTTTCTCCAGTTCCAGTCCTTCAGTCAGTACCGCTGTAAGACAGCCAAAAAGTCAGAGGAGGAGATTGAATTCCTGAGGAACAACCCAAAGATCTGGAACGTCCACAGCGTCCTTAACGTTCTTCACTCCCTGGTGGACAAGAGCAACATTAACCGCCAGCTTGAAATCTACACCAGTGGAGGTAAAGAAGAATGTTTTGGAAGGAGGGGAGATCATTTGAATCTAGAATCTTTTAAAATTAAAGGCATTGCACCTTGTTAAAAGCACAGTTTAGATTCTCTGTACATAATCATTTGTTGCTTTTCTGGGGAGAATGTAAACCTCAACATGTAGACTTAAATGTATTCAGTTTTTATACGAGGCAGCTAACATGTTATTTGTTGGCTTGTTGCAGGAGACCCAGAGAGTGTGGCCGGAGAATATGGGCGTCACTCCCTATACAAGATGTTGGGTTACTTCAGCTTGGTGGGGCTCCTGAGGCTTCACTCTCTGCTTGGCGATTATTACCAGGCCATCAAAGTCCTGGAGAACATTGAGCTCAACAAGAAGGTGAGGCCTTATTTAGAGCACCTAATGCTTGAGTACTACTAATAATGATACTTGAGTATGATGATGATGCTGAGTCCTCTGTTTATTTTTAACAGTTTTTTCAGTATTTTAAACTTGACCTGTCATCACTTGGTTTTATGCTGCATCTGATTGTCTTTTCTTCTGTCTTGTCCGTACTTTGTATCTATTTTTGTTTCCTATCTTTCAGAGTATGTACTCCCGTGTGCCAGAGTGCCAGATCACCACCTATTATTATGTGGGTTTTGCCTACTTGATGATGAGGCGCTACCAGGATGCCATTCGAGTCTTTGCCAACATCCTGCTCTACATCCAGAGGACGAGAAACATGTTCCAGAGGTCAACTTATAAATATGAGATGGTCAGTCAGAGCAGGCTTTTTATCTTTAGTCTACCCCCCCATATAGAACATGTTCATAAAATTATTTTTTGTTGAACTGTTGTTGAAACAGATATTATTATACTTGTCTAATGTGTTTTTTAGATTAACAAACAAAATGAGCAGATGCATGGCCTGCTGGCTATCGCTCTCACCATGTACCCAATGCGCATTGATGAGAGCATCCACACCCAGCTGAGGGAGAAGTACGGAGACAAGATGCTGCGAATGCAGAAAGGGTGAGAAAGAAACTTACTGCAGTATTTGAGGTCCAGTGTGTATCTCACTGTATTGCTATTTTTTTTTATTGCCTTTATTTTATTTGTGTGTGTCCCGTTACGACCTAAAATAAATTTTTTATATTAGCCAGACAGTCCTTTTTGATTCTTAACTGTTATGATAATCTAATGTACAAAGAAACACATGCATCTTATTGCTTGAGGTTCTGAGCACTGGGCCAGCTTATAGCTCCATTAAGGTTTTGCGTAGTTAATTAATAGTAATTTAGTACTAGTAGTATTTATGCCCATCCTGCACCTATACTGGATGTCTGGTGGATGTCTGTAGTACACTATCAGTAACTGTGGCAACACACGTTCCCTTTTCCATCTCAGAGACCTGCAGGTGTTTGAGGAGCTGTTCAGCTTCGCCTGTCCCAAGTTCCTGTCTCCTGTGGTGCCAAACTATGACAACGTCCACCCCAACTACCACAAAGAGCCTTTCCAGCAGCAGTTGAAGGTTTTTGCTGAGGAGGTGCAGCAGCAGGCCCAGCTTTCCACCATTCGCAGGTAGAGTATGCGTGTGTGTGGCTTAGTTAAACGAGGCCCTTTGAGGTTTTGTTGAAAACAGACAAGTTACATTCAGTTTTTCCCACCAAAATACATCCTGTGTGTCATGGAGGGATAACACACACACGGACAGTGCACTTCCTTCCTCATTAAACCTTTACAGTATTTTGTATTCAGCAGTGTTTACGTCCACGTTCATTAGATTGCTGTTTTCATCTCCCCTGCCTTTGCTGTCACATTGCTGCATATCTTGGCATGTTACCACCCCCTGTTGATCAGTGGAAAAGTGTGACACCAATTAGTAGGACTGTGTATCATGTCACCCACACTCAAGCATGCATGATATAAACAAATGGGGATCCACTTGACAAAAAACAGGTACATAGCACTACTAGAGGTCTAAAACTCCAGAGGAACCTTTAATTTATACTTTGTATGAAGTGGAATGTAGACAAATACATTTTGGATGCAATTAGGAAAAGGAAATGTATTGAATTAGTCTCCAAACTTCACAAAGTCATAATGTGTCCTTGCAGCTTCCTGAAGCTGTACACCACCATGCCAGTAGCCAAGCTGGCAGGATTCCTGGACATGACCGAGCAGGAGTTCCGTATTCAGCTGCTCGTCTTTAAGCACAAGATGAAGAACCTGGTGTGGACCAGCGGCATCTCAGCGTTGGAAGGAGAGTTCCAGTCTGCTTCTGAGGTCGACTTTTACATTGATAAGGTGTGTAGAAGTCTGTTAAATAAAAGTGATGTCTTTGACATCACATACAGTATAAATAGTATGTCGTGGGGGTGGATGGATCATGGTGAATGCCTCTGCCAAAAGCGCCTTTGGTTTAAATGATACAGTAGGTTCAGATGGATATTGTTATTTATACCTGTTATTTAGAGGTATTATAGAGTCACATGTGCATACGCTGTGTATATAAAACAGTTGAGAAAGTAATGTGAGGGCTTGATATGACTCCCTGTTGCACATTGTTTTAAGCAGCTCTGTATGTTTGATGACCTTTTTCTCTGTAACACACCCACAGGACATGATCCACATTGCAGATACTAAAGTTGCTCGTCGGTACGGAGACTTTTTCATCAGACAGATCCACAAGTTTGAGGAGGTGAGTAGTGATCCATCATGCCTCTGCCAAGGGCATAGGAATAGGAATTTCTATTTATTTTAAAGGAATCAGAAGAAAGTTGTTTCATTCAACAGGAAAAAAAGGTTTTAATTTTGGAGCCAGTTTGGAATTGAAAGTATTGTCACTGATACTAATATTTAAAAAACCTACAAAAAATACTCAGCTCTTTTAGTGACCAGTTAGCCTTCTCCTAAACTGTTTAATAAAAAAAAAAAACTTTAGTTGTATCTGTTGTGCCAATGACTGAAATAACATTGCCTCCATTTGCCTACAGTTGAATAAGACACTGAAGAAGATGCCAGTCAGTGGCTCTACCACTGTGGCAGCAGCAAATGCTTCAACCAGAGTAGTCTGACCAACAGCAGTGAAGGAGACCTCCGGGACTGAGTCCTCTGTCCCCTCAGTCTCTTCAAGTTTTTTGACAAATATTATTGATGAAAACTTTTCTATGTAACCTGGTAACAATAAATGGATGGAATGGTGTGCTCAAACACTTTTTTGTCACGTGTTTACTCTTAACCACTAGATGGCAGTATTTACCAAGCTGTCCTCAGGCTCAGACAGACTTTTTGAAAAACTGTATTATACACAGTAAAGGGAAATGACAGACATGCAATGTCAGTGCCCACATTACATTTGGAGGTTTGTTTCTTTTGCCAGTTTGTCTCTTAAAATTGTACCTGTGAGTACAATAGAAGTCAACCTTGCGCTAAGTCATTGTACTGTAATACCTATTGGAGGACAAATATTTAGTGTCATGAGTCATTAAGGTTTCTCAGATTTCCCATTAGTTTTTGTCCTGCTTGAGAGCATTCTGCTGCATGTGTGTAGCCGCTCTCCCACAACCAGACAGACCGAGGTCAAAGGCCGTTGCATATTTATTTTATTATCACAGATCATCCAACATTTCCCAGCACAGGTCTCAGGACAGGTGACAATAATGACAAAGAAATAAAAACATACAAAATGGGAATATAAAAAAATGAATCATAAAAACACACCACTCATCAGAAAACAGCATCAGTTGTCATATAAAGGAAAACCGAACATGTCACCATAGCACAACATACACATACTCCAAACATCCAAAATTATTACCCTACCTATTTTGGTAAGCCAGCATTTTTCTTCAAAAATATCTTAATTCCATCACATTTTTTTATTTTATAAAATAAAAAAATAAAGCAAACATTACTCATTTTGAGCTTTTTTAGTCCCTCAGGTGGCAGTGTAAAGTCTCTGTGGGCACAATGCCATCTTTATGTCTATAAAAATTGGATAATTCATAATTTCAAACCTTCATTTTTAAATTCCATCTAAGTCTGTACCCAGGTGTTCTTTCAGTACTTTTAATATCAAATTTCTCAGAAAAGATGCAAAGTCTTCTTCATGTGTCTCCTTTCACCAACTTCATCATTTGAGAAGTCTTTCAGTTATTAGTGGGGCATCTCCTTGTACATGACTTGACTTAGACCACTCTGGATCTGAGCTGGATCAGCGTCTGAATGTTCACTGCTGCCCTGCAGACCGGAGAGTGTTTTGTCTTTTTGCCATTGATTCGAGAGAAAAAAAAAAAAAAAAGCTCTTTCATCAAACTACTACCGTACTTTAACAATAGCACAATGGCAATGGCCCCTCTTTTTCTTGGTGTCAGGTGAAAACGCCACTCTATAAGCGTCACTGGGGGAAATATTTGAACTTCTAATGTCTGCGTTAAATGTCCATCTATAATTTCCCCAAAACAAAATGACAATCTGACAGAGGAAATTCTTACTGTCCCATCCGCACTCATTCAACACTGATGCATTGTTTTGCAAATAGAAAGAAAGATCAGGACATTATGAGGAATTGTGTCATGTTTTCTGTCCCATTGATGGCCATCCGCTGGTCTGAGTGTGTTTTGCGTCATTTTTTTGTGTGTGTTTGTGTTTGTGAGCGAGTGTATGAAGTCCAGGTATGACTTCTAAATGATTGGTGGAATGAGGCACATTTTGACTATTAAAAGGTCATGGTTCAACAAGCTTCTCCCACAGGGAGGCTTAGTCTCTCTTTTCCACTCAGCTCTTTGGATGAAAGTCCATGACACCAGTTGGTTTTGTCTCGCTGAGGAGAAGTGCTCTGATTTTCCTGTTCTTAAAGGTCAGTTGAACCTTCTCTAGAAGCACCTCACGTGAGACCATCTTCAACATGAGACCAACTCAAACCAACCCAATGGTGAGAAAGTCCTCTTGCAGGCTGTCTCACTGATGCACTGAGGTTGGCTGATGATGTTCCCTAGACTACACACACTCCTCACACTCCTCCCCAACCTTGTCACGGAGGCAGTGTAGAGGCACAAGAACACACACGAGTCATGGTTGTGCTCAGACCAGCGAGGCCTCGGCTAGTCATAACTCTGTGATCTCCAGGGGACTCTCCAGTAGGATGTCCCCGTCCTTGTGACGGTGCATAGGGGTGGACTTGGCCGACTCTGTGCGGGCGTTGCGCTCAGAATAAAGTCCCCCATCAGCGTTTAGTGCCTCCAGAGAACGTGCCAGGGCCCGCTGGTCGTCCTCTGGCAGGCTGTTTAGGTCAGAGGTCAGGAGGGTACCTGTGCTGCCATGGACCACGTGCACACCTTCAGGTCCCTTCAACTCCACAGGAAGCTTGTGCTTGAGGCGCAGAGTGCCACGTACCCCTCCTATGCCCAGATGCTCGTCCTCATCATCGTCCAGATCGCTCTGGATCAGCTGGAGAGGAGAGGGAGAGAAGAATGACAAGATTTTTATAATTAATAAACCTACTGATTAATACATTTTTGGATCAGGTTGGCAGCAATATAGCAGCTTTGTAAGAGAGAGTTTTGAAGAAGAGCTGGAAAGAGGTAAACCAATGGGAAGAAAAGTTTCAGGACAGAAATGAGTAGATCACTTGCAGTAAAAGACAACAAATTGGAAATGTAGTGAGACCATGTAGCAATAATAAATTTAATTTCCAGATCTGGTTTAAATAATTGCAAATAATTCTTAGCATTCAGATGTTTGGAGGACTGCATGGGTGGGGATTTCCACATCAGAGTAATTCAAAGTGTAGACAAGTGTAGAATTTGCATTCAGTGCTCTATTTCCAGTCACTGTCTTTGTGGCAATTTCTGTGCGGTAAATTCCATCCTCAGCCGAACTCTGAATAGTAAGTGCAAATTCTATTTGACCCAAAGTCTGATTCAAGGTGGCAGAGGTAGCAGAAGTAGTGAGCAGGAGACAGAACGTCAGAATGGGAAATCAAAGGAATCACTCTCCAGCGGTGTCAGACAGGAACAGCACAGCAGCAGGTGCAGATAGATCATTTGTTTTTTTTCCCCCCGAGCCCACCTCAGTGACTGACGAGTGATCCCCCTGGCTGGTGGACACGGTGACGAGTCGTGCTGCAAAGAGCTTTTTCAGCCTCAGGTAGTCGTCCAGGACCACATTGAGCAGGGAACCCTGACAGGACGGCAGTTAGGATCAAACAGAGTCTATTACACAATCCACCTTAACACCTTAACAGCCTCTCTTTATGTCCTTGCGGTCTCCCTCTTTGTTTTCTTCTCATGACACACTGGAGGAGATCTTAGCTCCCATCCTCTGACCACCCAAAAGCATTTTGGGAAGCATGGAAGGAGAGAGTACATGACCTACGTAACAGAGGCTTTTGAGATTGGATGTGGATGTGTGCCTCCCTGGATGATCTATCACACAGGTGTCTCACCTTGATAGGCCCCTCCCTCATGATCTGGCCCAATTTAGCAATGTTGTCGTACTCCTGAATGGCTGCTCTCAAGTAACGATCATCGTCGGGCTTCGCTTGAGGCTCTCGACCAAATGTGCCCTGTGGAGAAGCCGCACACACACACAAACACACAAACACACAAACACACACATGCTTACTTAAATATTGATAATGATGACTACTCTTAACTTCTCAGCATTGAAATCTGGGGCAAAATAAGATCTGTTAAACTGAGTATCTTCTTATAAATGAACAACATGTTGGTACTGACATGGGTGCGTGCAGGGCTGTTCCACAGGTCAGTTATCTCACTCAGGTTCTCAGGCAGGTCGTCCTCATGGTCAGCCTGAGTGGTCAGCTCCAGGTTGCGACAGAATGGGTCCAGCCACACTGGATTTGCCCTGCAGAGGCAAACATTACACACAGCATCGACCAAATGCAAAAGTAGTATGGTAGGGTACAAAAAGAAGACAAATTTGATCTTGCCAGTTACCTGCTTTTCCAGTTTTTTTAAATGAAATTAGTGTTAAATGCTCTAAAGTTAAAACAGTAGTTTCACAGAATTATCTGATGAAGGAAATTTTAGGATTTTAGGAATAATGTGACATTTTGAGAATTATCCTTATTTGCTTTCTTTGCTGAGACTTGGATGAGAAGATTGATACCACTCACATGTCTGCATGCTAAATCAAGCTAGGGCAGGCTTGTCTTAGCTTAGCATAAAGCTCGCTATTTAACACGTTGCATCTTGTTTGGCTAATCCTTGCAAAAACCAAAATGTAAAAATTACACATTGTGAATTTATGAGGAGTGATGTTTCTGGCTGAGTGCAGTCACTTTGACACTTTCACAGTGAGTCTCTACTAAATGCATGGCAACCTCACGCGACAGTCCAAAATGTCAAAATAGTCCTTCAAGTTCACTGTTCACCCTGCTGCCTTCTGGGAAGAGATAAAGAAGTTTCTGCTGCCATACCACCAGACTGCAGAGCAGCTTTTCCCCACAAGTTATCAGACAAACTCAAATTCATCCTCAGCACTGCTCCACTGAATATAGTTTATTTCTGTTTACCATTTTTTTAATTGATTTATTATTAATATATGTTGTCTGCTAGGTAGCAGAAAGGGAGCTACAAACTGAATTTCACTCTATAACCTGTTGTATTATGACAAATAAACCGAAGCTTGTTCTTGATCTTCAGAAATGACTCATAACTACAGAAACAAATACTGAGGGATATTTTTCATAAGACTATACTTGCAGATTAACAACACAAAGTGATATTCGGTGGGAATTCCCTTTTTGTGTGGCAAATTGGTGTGTGAACGAAGCCATTATCTCACCCCTCAAATGAGTACTTGTTAGTGTTGGGCATGTCCAGGACATCCATTAGACCCTGGTTCCCTGGATGGTAGAGGACAGATAATTTTAAGAAAAACAGTAAACTGACAGTTTGCTGTTATATTGTATATTAACAGATGTTAAAACCACATCCTGACACTAACAGCTGTTGGGACCGTCCCCTCAACAGCGCCGCTTCTTACCTGTTGATCCTGCAACGATGGCTTTCAGCTTCCTCTGGTGTCTGGTAACACAGCACAAGGCAGAAGTCATAAAAAGGTAAACATGTTGATGTCGCTTCTTAGACTGACAGCATAAAAACATGGTCCATGACTAAGCATATTTCAAATGACTCACTACACTCAAAATTCAAAATATATCTATGTAATTACAAAATTATCTGTTAGAATGATGAAGGATTCTTACTCTCTGCGATAATGCCAGTTCACTGTGACAAACAAAACTCCTGCCAAGCACAGCAGCACAGCCAGGATAATGATGACTAGCTGTGGAAGAGAGAAAGACTGAGTTTAAAACCACCAAAGCACAAAACATCTGCCACTGTCTGTGGGTTTCTGGAGGTCCCAGCCTCGCAGACCTGTAGTGTGGTGATGTCGTCGGGCAGTTGGTCACTGACAGCGGGCTGAACGTCGACAACGTTGTATTTCCTGAACAGGTTTCTAAGTTGCTCCTTGTTCTCGTCGATCATCTGAATAACCCTGCAAAAGAATTAAACAGCAGGCCAAGGTAAACTCACATCAGAGCCATGCTACGCAGAGCTTATATATGTGAATGATACCAATGCTATCATGTAGCTTTGAAGTGAACAATTTACTTTATTTTGGAAGGTATACCTTTCTACATCTAGGATGGTGTTGGTCTGATTGTTGACAACGTGGATGAGCATGTCTGTCTGAGCATAATTCACCCTGCCCTTCTTGTCCACGTGGAACTGGATAAAAGGAGGTTGACATTTAGACGTTAGAAACAAATAATACAGAAGTTACGTTAAAAGCTTTAACATAGAAAAAAGCCCAACCTGTATGTCGTCTAAGTTGACAATGGCTCCAGTAATGTTTGACAGCAGTGTAATAAAATCTTCCTGGTTTTCGCGGACCCAATCGGGAATCTCATTGAAGACTATCTTGACCCTCTGGTCATCTCGGAGAATGTAGATATTCACATTTGTGGTTGTGCTGTGTCCAGCGAAATCGCATGCCAAAATCTCTAGCTGAAAGTAGCCTGGATTGTAGCCCGTGAAGAGGTCATATGTTCGGATGATACCGTCTGTCAAACCTGTGGAAACAATGGGATAAAATAATGTTTCTGAAAAAGACATTATTTTGACTCAATTGCATAACAAGCCATCTATCACGCTTTACATTTTTGTCATATCACTGGCCAGAAGTAAGTCCTTCACTGTCTAGGAGAACTGCAACAGTATGCACAGGAAGAAAGGGACTGGCTGCAGGAAGCAAATGCACGTCTGCAGGAAGTGTGAGACTCATGTCATGTCATATAACTGATTGTGAAATTAAAGGAGAAGTCTGGTGATATTGTATATTTTCTTTTTGTCAACAAATCCAAAGTAAAAAAACAAAACCAACAATTACTTATTAGTAACAAGTACTGCCTGTGTATTCAAAGCCTGATATATGTTATTCCTCTGGGTCACGAAGCTCCGCATCTAAAACAGATGAGAAACTATTGAGAGAAATGCAACATTTTGCACTGTGTATATTTCATGCTCCTAAAACACACTTGTGCAAGCTTATATTAAGTCCTTGTTGTAACAGGTAAAAAATCTATCCAACATTAAACACAAAGCATATAACAGGTAGATCTGGCCAGTATGTTGAACTAAACAGGCGGAAACAGCCTGAATATTGTACATACCGATGGTGAAGATGCTACCAACGTCCTCACTGCCATTGCTCTGTGACTGGAAGTAGCGGATTGTAACAATATGATACTGGACCAGGCTGTTGTTGCCGATGTCATTATCTATAGCCACAACCTTGATCAGCTCTGAGCCAACTTTGGCATTTGCAGCAACTCCTGAAACAAGGAAGCAAAGAGGGAAAGTTATGGTGGCTTAACGTAGACCAGCCTACACATACATGCAAGAACGCTGATTACCTGCTGTGTATTCCGCCTTAGTGAAGCGTGGTGTCTGGTCATTGATGTCTTCCAGTTCAATGTGGACTTCCAGCAGGCTTGGGTCGCGGGCAGGATCCAGGGCTTTGGCCCGTGCTGCTCTCTGTCCTCTTGGAGGAGTCCAGCTCCTGTTGCTGGAAGCCTTGATGATGATGGAGTAGACTGGGGTCTCCTCCCGGTCCAGATCCTTATACAACTTAAGCTCTCCATCTAGACTCAAGCCAAAGTTTCCATCACTGTTTCCTCCTGCAGGAAGAGATGGAAAAGATTTGTGTTCAGTCATCTTAAGCACTAAAGGAACCAACTTTAAATAGAAACGACAGACAGATGGAACTATGTACACAAATGTCCCCATTATTCCTAGAGAGGACTTTGATCTGACCACACAATGGATACAACAGCTTCCAGGCAAACTGCATGGATCTAAATGAGGAGAAACTTCTTATCCTCTACTCTTTATCTCCAGGACATTATTTTGGGTGGGTTCACTGGTAGGGAAACACTTAGCATTATATTTTTAACATGAACAGCCAAATCAAACAACATGTTGCTGTGTCTGTAGGACACTGGATCACCTGCAATAAAGTAGTAGACGATGGCATTGGAGCCCTCATCTGCATCCACAGCTCTGGTTATGTTCCCCACCACAGTACCTGGTGGGGAGTGCTCAGGCACTGTCAGCTTCTGGTAAGGCAAGCTGTCACGCTGAGGTGCACACACACACACACACACACACACACACAAACACACAAACCAAGGGAAAACGACAGTTAAGTAGCAGCTATGTACAGATAACCACATCAGGACATATTCAGGGAGCTTCATACTCACCGGTGGTTTGAGGAAGACGGGTTCATTGTCGTCAATGTCCAACAGCGCCACCTGTAGAGGCTGTGTGGTCTCATAAGGCACTGGCTGGCCCATGTCACGGGCCACAATGATAAGCTGAGAGAGTCGTTTGCACTCAGTTAGAGACATACCCACCTACACTTAACTGCACATGCTGCACACACATACACAACTGACTCACGCTGTAGAGGGCTTGTTTTTCTCGGTCCAGTTTCACAGTAGTGGTGATGACTCCAGACATGGCATTGATGCGGAAGTTTTCCCAGTCTCTGTTACCTGCTCCAGTCTGCAGGAAGGCATAACGGACCTCTCCATTCACCCCAGAGTCAGAGTCTGTCGCATGCACCTCATACACCGGCAGGCCTGGGGGCTGCTCCTACATGGAGGGAAAAGAGGGTAAGTGTATGGTATGTGCGTGTGAACGTTTGAAATTGTATCTCAAAGGTTAACTGCAAAAAATAAAGGTTTACAGGTTTACAGACAGTATTCTAGCCTCGTGGGAGCAGCGGAAACAAGCTGTAAACACAACACTGACATATTATCACCTTTTAATTTATATAGTGAACTTGGCAAACAGTTGCTGTTTTACACATCCAGTAGACATGGAGCCTATTATCATCTCATTGTAGTCAAGTTTGTGCTCTCCACCAACTCCTGAGAGAAGTATCTTGTTCTTTAGCACCTAAATGATCCACTGAGTCGACCAGCTAGTTGCTAACTTTCTCTGTCTGCTGTTTGGTGCTGAACTAAACTGCTGTGTGACTCTTTCTTTAATGTGGTTTGTGGTGAATAGTACAACTCGATGTCTATGAGTAATGTATGCTTACTAAAGCCACTATGTGTAAGGATCTGATATACAGTGTTGGTATCGCTCTGATACTGACCTCATGAAGCTGATTTGGTATCGGCCAGATGAGACTGATTCAAATTAATAACGATTTCATTGTCAATTTCCTTATAAAAATATACTGTTTCTAATTAAAGGCTTCATTCAACTAGTCACAGTGGGCCACTGGCTCATTTTCTTAGCACCATAGCACTCCTTGGTGTTGCATTTCTCTATGAGTCCCACATAGTGGGGTAGGTGTTGTACAGGCTGTGCATTTGAGTTAAAGAAAGCAATAGCATCCGGCTAGTACTCAGTACTGGCAGATCCCCACAATTTGTGGCAGGAATGCCAGGAGAGAAAAATTTGGATCGCTATCCTATAAATATAATATATCCTGTAAATTGTTTGTTTTTTATACAAACAAATATTCTATTTATAAATATAAAAAGAAGAAGAGTACACACATATGTACCAACAAGGACATGCATATTCAGACACATGAATGCAGATACCTCTAAAATATGAATGATGGTTCCGTTGGCCGGCCTGACAAACACTGGTCTGTTGTCGTTGACGTCTATGACCGTTATGATCAGGCTTGCAGTGCCCCATAGGGGAGGACGCCCCTGGTCTGTAGCCACCAGAGTGAGGTTGAAACGTTCAGAAGACTGAAGCAGACGGCGAGAGCGCACCAGCCCTGTGTTTGGATCCAGGGAGAATGCATCTAAAAAGACAGAGCAAGATCAGGGATTTGGTATAGGTAGCCCCATACATGAGCTCTCATGTTTGAGCAACATTGAGAAACATTCTTTAACTAAATAAATATGTAATACATAAGAACTACAAGAGAGATAGCTACTGGACACCACTGAGAAAGAAGAGATATTTAACGTTTTATTGTTATAAAGTGAGCTGCTGTACTTTCAAAGACCAGTTAATTCAGAATATTCAGTTAGGTGATCCTACTAAAGCTTATATTAGTCTACTCATACCTGAATTGAGTCCCAGCATTCTGTATAGTACAGCTCCATTTTGTCCTTCATCCAGGTCAATGGCCCTCACTGTGATCAGAGATGTTCCACTGGGCTCATTCTCAAACACGCTGATGTTGAACACTTGCTCAATGAAGCGTGGCTGATTATCGTTGACATCAAGAACTGTCACCAGGACCTGACATGCACCAACAGGCAGATGAAGCATGAGGGTGCTTTCAAACACAGAATGTTCCTGACACAAGGTTATATTCTGGAAAAGGTCATGTAGAGCCCGACCAATACATCAGGCATGGCCACTATCATCTGCATATTTTAGCTCATCACATATTGCTAACAGCGTGGATGTCAGCCAGTAAATAACAACCAAATTCTGGTACAGAAATGCAAAAGACATGTTTGAGGTAATTCAGAAACACTGTTATGTAGTTTGTTTACCAGAGAGCACTGGCAACTTTATTTTTCCTGCTCAGAGCAACTTGATTACAATAACCAAATTTAAGGATTCTTTAAAGTTAAGGTTAATTCAAGGGATGGTGTATGTCATGTTTTCTTTTACTTTTAAATATCTATATAGTTTTTGGGCCCTTATTCATTGTTATTTTCATGTTTATATAATTAAGTATTTGCTTGAATAAATTTATCAGAAAAATGTTCTTGTTTCTACACTCAAGTGTTGGTTTCATAGAACACATAGAAGTGTCATATTCTATATGTCACATTCAGGCTTCTCATTTGCATAAAAGTTTATTAACAGGTACTGTAGATGATATTTGGTGGGTGTTTATACAGTATGTACTAACACACTGTAGTGTAGATTATTAAATGGATACATGTTAAAACCTTCATTCATAAGAGATCCTCGTGTCATTACAGCCTGTGATCTCTACCTGAACAGAGTTCTCTCGTCTGTTGTTGGGGCTGCCGCCAGGGTTGTCACGGGCAACAGCAGTTAAAGTGTAGTGATCCTTTGTCTCTCTGTCCAGAGGAGAAAGGATGTAGATCTCTCCCTGACGCAGAGGAGAGGGAATGATTAGGAAGGAAGTGCAAGTGCTGACTGGGAGTGGTGGCCGATCAAGACATTTATTTGAGTGTGTGACAGAAATGGAGCTTAGAGGTCAAATATGTAGATTGTGTTTAGTACACCCAAATGCTTTGTTTAAATTTTCAATTCCAGGATGACGTTCAGTGTTGACACCCAGCTCAGAAAGGGATGTAGTGCGCAGTTGTGATGGCTGATTGAGCTGATGTGCTAGTGCATTGTTTAACTCACAGTGGATGTTTTGATGTCAAACTTGCCTTCCCCGTCTACCA
Source organism: Micropterus salmoides (assembly GCF_014851395.1). Classification (NCBI taxonomy): domain Eukaryota; kingdom Metazoa; phylum Chordata; class Actinopteri; order Centrarchiformes; family Centrarchidae; genus Micropterus; species Micropterus salmoides. The sequence continues at coordinate 20,529 of NW_024040386.1, forward strand.
GGCTGTACTCAATGACAGCAAAGAGGCCAGAGTCATCGTCTGTTGCTCTGACACGAAGTATGGTGGTGCCCAGGGTCACACTCTCAAACACAGGCTCCTATAAACACAGATGAAGCCATTCTTTGGCTCAGTTACACTGCAAGGATAAAATTACTATATGTTTTGATTTAATAGAAAAGTGGGTTGATAAAACAGATATATATGAAACTTAATTTGATAGATATGACTGAGATCTCATGTTGAGGTTACATACCAAAATGTTACTTAACTCAGTATTATACATGAATAAAACAATTTTAAACAGAATACTTTAAATTTACTAGCGACAGTAAGTGAATACCACACAAATAATGTGCTTTGTTAATACATTTCAAAATGTGGCCTTTAAGTAGCCACTTAATACTAAATAAATGTACTCTTATTGTTTTTTTAGGGCATTCTTCAATTCAGCTTTGGTTGGTGCAATTTGTTTCTTAATATTTTGTTCCATACCTGATATGAGGTTTGTAGGAAGACAGGGTTGTTGTCATTTACATCCACTATGCGCAGATAAACTGGCAGCTCGGACATCCTAGGAGGAGTGCCATGGTCCTGGGCCCGAATCGTGAAATTCAACCACTGTATCTGCTCGAAATCCACCGTCTGGTTAGCTACAATCTTACCTGAAAAATTTTACAGTTAAATTGATATGATAACAAGCAGGAAATGACATTGTAAGTAATACATAACTTGTGAGACTTTAGAAACTTTGAAAATGTCTTAAATTAAACAAAAATGTATGTATACATTGTTGGTGACCTTAAACATTTGCTCACTGCTGTTAATGTTTTAACGTGCAGCCAACAGCAGCTTGTTGAGGTGCGTTTGTGGTCATACCAGTGGAAGGGTCCTCCAGTCTAACGTATCCCCCTCGGGGCAGGTGGAGCAGCTGGTAGCTGACCTGGCCGTTGGGGCCTTTATCCGGGTCTACAGCTGATACTGATAGCAGTGTTGTACCTGGCTGAGCTCCTTCTAAAATCTTCTCTGTGAAGTTGGTTACTCCGAAGGGCCGGAAACGAGGAGCATTGTCATTTACATCCAACACGTTTATGGTTAGTCTCGCTATAGGAGGTTATAATGATGAGAGATACACAAGAAAAGAACATAGGGAATTGAATGTATAATACTGAAGATACGTTTCATGTTATTGTTATTAGTAAGTGGACTTACCGTTGGGAACACTGACTGACTTGTCAATAACATCACTGGCATTGTCATGAACAGACACAATGATCTCAAACGTAGCTACCAGCTCTCTGTTGAGCGGGTTGCGTACAAACACTGCACCTATAAATTCACCAAAACACATTATGATGACACTAATTATTTTCCCAAATATCAGACCCAATTTATTCAGTATATCTAACATCATGAGTCAAAATTAAACTTTGTAGATCAACATGCTGAATTTGGCTGAGATCCATGTCTCACCAGTGTGTAAATCTATGCCAAAAGACTGCTGCAGACCATCCACTGGGTTATTCCCATCATCCTTTGCCTCCACTGAGATGATGTAATACTCCAGCCGGGGATTAAGATCAGGGTCCTCAGCCGTCAGCGTGGCCACTACCACACCAGGCGGTGTGGACTCATTGACGTTTATCACGGTGATAGGCTCTATAAAACGGGGCCGTGAGTCATTTACATCATCCAGGATGACTGTCAGGGTGGCTGTGCCTGACATGGTGGGTGTGCCACGATCAGTTGCCATGACGACCAGGCGGTAGGATCCACGCTCTTCTCTATCGAGGGTGCTGTTGCCCACCAGGACAGCGCCGGAGAGCGAGTCAACCACGAAGCGGTCCTGAGCTCCGCTTTCCAGCCGATACATCAGCCAGCCATTAGAACCTGAATCGGCGTCGGTGGCGGACAGCTGGGTCACCACCACACCTGGAAGAGAGAAAGTAATGACAAGGACATAAACACACAAACATTTGTCATTGCCATTCCCAACATGTAAACCCTTAAACATCACACAGGGGGAATGCAATGAAACTAAGTGTAGATAATCACAGGAAGGAACTTTAAACTGTTAATTCAATTTGCTTGATTACATGCAAGTCATATTCCTCCCGGCCCCCTCATATACAGAGATCAGCAGGCACAAGTAAATCCACACACCCGTGGGGCTGTTCTCAGGGAGTCGTACACTGAAACTGGATGGGCTGAAGACAGGGGGGTTGTCATTCTGGTCCAAGATGGTAACTGTGAGAGGCACGCTGCTGTTTAAACCTCCTATGTCCTCCCCAACCAGGAACAGGTCCACTCGAGGGTCCTGAAAGGCCTCACGGTCCAACCTCGCCCCCTGACGCACAAGTATTACACCTAGAGGGACATGCAGCGACATTAACAATTGCAGAATTGCAACATAGCTATTTGCTGAGGAGCCATAATGTTACCAGTATTGGTATCCACAGTAAAGAGGTCCACCCTGGGTCCCAGCAGGCGGTACTTCACCACAGCATTGGGTCCAATGTCTTTATCCTCAGCCAGAACTGGCCCATTTAACATTGTCACAGTACTGCCTAAAGGACGGGCAGAGATAAAGAGAGGAACAGGTGGAGAAGCACAATGATCACAGTCAAGTTACAATTTTTTATCCTAAGTCTGCAGCTGTTGATGCTACAAATTCAGGGAGTTTGACTTGAGGGTCTTGGCAAATGCAAGGCTTGGCTTGCTTTCTATGATAACGGCCAAGAGACACTGGTAAAATGTGGCTGCCGCCACTCTGATAACACTAACTAAGACTCATATTTTACATACAAATAATCTAATTGAATGCTCCTGTGAGTTGATTACAGATTGGTCCATGTTGTTAACAGAATTAACAGGCCTTCTATCACACCTCTAACTTGTGATACTGTATGTAAACATAGTCAGGAAGCGGGGGAGACAGTGTTACAACCAGCGTTTCGGCATGATTCTTATAGCTGCAGTTACAGATTGCCTACACTAAAGAGTGAAGACAGACACACCAGCTTGAACGCTACCTGCTGCAGAGTTCTCTGTGATCTCAGCCCTGTAGCTGGTCCTGGTGAAAATAGGCCTGTTGTCATTCTCATCCAGAATGCTGATCACCAAGAGGTCTGAATCCTGGCGGTGAAGCAGGGGGATGAAGAAACAATTATATGAGCAAAGAACTGTGTGGTATAAACATGAGAAAAAATGTGAGGAGGAGAGAAAAATAAGTTAATCTGCCCTCAAAGAAGCACATTGTACAAAGCACTACAAGCATTACAAAGCACTGTACTGCTATGGAGAAGTCAGAATATACATGTTTTGCTGTTGTGCTGTGCACACACCAACTGGCTGCTTTCACAGTGATGGTGGTTAACTGTTCTGCAGCTCTGGCTTACAACTGTTTCTCACCTTTGCCACAGAGGCAACATTTCAAGCATGCCAAACCTTCTTTAGAGTTATTATATACACCATTTGTATTTATTCATGTTCATATTGAAACTGCAGTTTGGGTGGTTCTCATGCTTTAATAAATAAATAATTTTAATCAGCAAGATACAGGACATGTAGGCCCATAAAACCTAACCAAAAACTAAAATTGTACCTGAAGGCAGGACCTGTTGTCAGCCTACATCACAAAATGCAAGTATTGTAGATTTTTGTAATTTTCTGAATCAGCTTCTGGTGCAGAAAATCTATACGTTATGACACTTGGGCTGGTAAAATATTTTTGGGATGTACTTTGTCTTTGAATTGAAGTTGTTACATTTTCTTGCCATTTGTACAAAACTGAACTTCACTACTGAATTCAGGACTCCCTGCCGTTATGAATTCCTCAAAAGCTGACTTGAAAAGATACAAGGTTTTACGTCAGTAGTAGTGGTTTATGGTTTATGGTGTCCGTGGTGAAACTGGTAATGTGCACAGGAGATTGCAATTACCCTGCGAGCAATGCGGGGGTTCTCTGGGTTGTCTTTGACAGTGATGGTGAGTGTATACTCAGCCACTCGCTCTCTGTCTAGCGGCCTGTTCACCTGCACCACACCTGTCTGACAAATACAGAGAGGAAGAGGTAAGCCATGTGTATTTAGAGATTCATTCTTGATATGACAGTATACTTCACATATTACCTGTGTACACCCTAGTACTACTACAGCATATGTCTTCACCTTCCCTTCTCTAAAGGAGGTGAAGTATTTGTTTACTCAGTAATATATTTATGCTGTAAATCCACAAATGTGTGTGCTGCCAACATCTGCTGGTCTGTAAAAACATCTGTAGCATGGGTGTACAAGTATTAAGAGCCAACTCTAGGTGAAAGGGAGTTGGAACACCTGTCCCAAGTCAAGTTAAACTGACAGCCTAATGTGTGATTAAATCTGGGAGCTGCCAGTCACGATTCTCACACTCCAATGCTTCCCATTTTTGTTACCACCTGCTCCACCTTTACCACATCAGTGAGACAGATTCTTAAA
>NW_024040387.1:0-6904 GCF_014851395.1 Micropterus salmoides
GGCCTCAGAGACACTGAAACCTTTCCAAAGCGGTCTGCTGTTGGAAGGGGATTTGCTACCAAATAGTTGACCGCTATCTTTATCTACTGTTGCTACCGAGGTACCTGACCCCTGCAGCTTTCCTATGAATACACAAATGTATCAAATTTAGGTGAAAGTATGAGAATTCTGTTTTTTAAGGTTTTGAAGATTTAGTGCGGGAAACGCTAGTAATGTCTAAAAAATAAAAAAATAAAACATTCAAATATAAATCAAGGCTATATTTCAAAGTTATACTTGTTTGCAGTGACAGTATTACACTATTCCTGGTTTGCAAAGCCAATGCCACATTCTGCAGGAAAATCCATATCTTGTCAATCAATAAGCTTGTTTACAGCCTGGGCCGTCATTGCAGCGCAGCCTACATGACATCAGGAGGAATGATTCAGAAGATTAGGATGGCAGAAGGGGCCCATCACTGTTTTATTGTGAGCTACATTAACACAGATGATATCACACCACAGTTTTGAGATCTCTCAGCTGTTGCCATTACAGCCCGTCTCTCCTTTGAGACTGAGGGCATGTTGTTCAGATACCCCAGCCTGCCCTTTGTGGAAACACCTCTCGTCCTTTTTGTTTTCCCAGTCCTGTTTGGCCCAGTGTACAGCTGGCACAAACGTCTGTTACTGACACCGCTTCAAATTAATGGAGATCAGTGTTGAGCTGAGGGGAAGTTGAAATATGAGGAGGTGGAAACTTAGGCCAATAGGTGAAGAGGTATCTATCAGGGCAGATTCATGAGTCTAAGCAGGTAATTGTTGATTATTGCTTACCTAAATGTTACTTTCTGCCTTTTTGTATCAACTTGTTATGATTTTATATCCTCGTAATACTTTTTTTTTTTTTTTTTACATACCACAGATATTAGATATCAGATTATGAAGTTATGAAAAGAGGTGATATATGCAGAAGTTATATGATGCTGTACTTGGGACAACATTTTTTTTTCATTTACCAAAGCAATAGTTGTGTTAGAGGGCACATGTGCACCGTGATATGAGCATCCAACACAAAAGACTTACACTTTTTGATGATCACTGACCCGGTTTCTCAGCACGGTGACCTGTGTAAAAGATGTGTTTAAAGGTTTACTGACATCTAGCTACTGCGAGAGAGACAGGGAGAGAGAGAGAGAGAGCTTACCTCATACTTCTGCTTAGTGTGTAAATACTGGAGTTCAAATTTCTCTGCCTCCAGCTGCCGCATCCAGTCCCACAGTTCCTTAGCTTTTTCCCTGTATCAGTATGGACAAGACGGTGAAAGCATTTTATAGTAAAATAAAAAAATTATAAAAAAGAAAAAATGCTAATTGACTGGATTCTTTTATCTGAAATTGATTGTGGAAAGTATTTGGAATGAACTTCAGTTTGTGTTTTTATATTACCTGAGTTTGTCCTCTTTCATTTGATCAACATTTAACTCTTTGCGTCGATCATTGAGGATCTTCTTTTTCTTTTCTCTTTCCGTTTGTCTTTTCGGCCCAGTCTGTGTCTGCTTGTAAGGAGGAGGGCACAAGTTGTGATGTGCTGTCCAGTATGTGTGTGTGTTTATGTCATTTCAAAGATAAAGAAAAATCATAACCTTGTATCCAGTGAAACTCAAGTTGGACAGAATCATCTTCTTCCTGGCATCATCGTCTGCTTTCTTCTTTGCCTCTTCATCTTCTTTTCTCGCTTTCTCTTCCTGGTGGAAAAAATGATAGTAGCTTTAATTATTCATCGGCAGTATTTTGATGGCTGATGGTATTTGGTTTGACCTGATTCACTTAGCACATGCTCAGTGTAGTCCTTTTGCCATGGGAAAAAGTAGCACCCTGGGCAGGCACAGCAAATTTTAGAAGGAAAAAAAAAATGTAGGTAATAAGTTATTATTTTTCCTTAATTTTTTTTGTTATAGCATTGCCTGCTTTGTAGTTAAACTTATACTTATGACATGTTTATTGTGTCTATGTAGATATTTTTCATGCAAGTTGTTAGTTCTAATGTTTTATTATGAGTGCTACTGTGACAGTGCAAGAAAACTAAGCACAAACACACTCATTTATATTCAGTTGCTGCACATTTGCACATTTTGTTAAATTATATTATGTTAAGATACTTGGATCACCCCTACACACACACACACACACACACACACACACACACACACACACACACACACACACACACACACACACACACACCAATTATGTATACCATAATGATACATTTCACCCCAGGGTATGTTATAACTAACCCAAACTATGGGGTTAATGATAACATTTTACTCTTTACTCCCTGCTTCTTACTAAACAATGCATTTCCTGTCTGTGTTGCAGAAAAAACAGAAACACCAATTAATGGCAGACACGTGTAACTAGTTTGTATCCCATATTGAACGCACTGGCTTAAAAGAGCTCCGAGATACAGACAGAAATGTCAAAATGTTACAACAATAGGTGGGAATGGCCTGGGGTAGGACTTTGAAATGTTTAAAAGCCAGTTTCTAAAATGTTTCTGTGGCTGACAGCATAGGGTTTGTCTCTCTTACAGTTATGATCTGTAAATGTTTGTCTACGTATACGTACAGCTACTTTGATTTGCCGTTCTCTTTCTCTTTCTGCCCTGATCTTCATCTGCTCTGCTCTCTCTGACCTGCGTTTCTCCTAAGTAGGAAAGAAAAGACATTTTACAGACCAAACAAACCATGTAAACTGAAAAGAGTAAAAGACAACATTTAATTACAGAATTGGGTAATATTAGAGACTAAACATGGGATATATGCAGTAGAATAGTGGGATATGAACATACGATGCGATCAGTGAGGCTAAGAAGCTCTTCTTCCTCCTTCTTACGCTTCTCAAAGTGAGCTTCAATCAGAGTGTGGAGCTCCGTCAGATCCTTTTCCATTCGTTTTCGATGAATGTCCTAAAATGATGGCAAGAATCGAAATGTGAGCTGAAATATTATCCAACAATCTGCCCAGAAGACAGTTTGGAGGTGTAACTTTGATCAGTCCTGGGATAAACTCACATCAAAGTCCACTATTTCTCCCTCTGGGATTTTGGGAGCGGCCAAGCCGGGCACAAAACCAGGTCTGAGGAGAGTGGAAAAATTCATATCATTTTATTTTAGTATGTCTCTCACAGAGAAGTGTGTTTCAATTTAGGTTATATAGATACTTTTAAACTCTGTTCTTACTTTGACCTGGGTTTAGCATCCTCTGTATGTCAAAAAAGAAAACGAAAGGTAAAATCTTGTGAACAGACAATATATATTTCATGTATGAAAAAAACACCGAGCAACCTCTGTGCTTCTTACATAACCTGTCCATACCTCCTTCATTTTCCTCTGCAGCATCTGCTGAAAGTGAAAAGTGTCACTGCTAAGTCAACATTGAGGGATGTAGTTAAGTTGCAGAGAGCTCAGACAAATGGGGTCAGAGGTGATTCCTGTGAGTTTTACGGTTGTAAAAATGTGTTTGATTTAAGTGATTATTGTTGGCCAGTATCTTAGTGTTGACAAATATCAATGTTTTTTGTGAATGGTTTTTATAACTTTATTAGTCTGAATTCTCTTAATGTCAGAGTTACTATACTATATGACCACGGTACACATTTTTATAAACTTTTTTAGCAAGTTGTAATACAATGTCAATCATTGCTAATTGACACATTCACACATTGCCCTCTGGTTGGTCTCTAAAATAAAGGCAGGGGACAGCTGTCAATAATGATAGAGTTGGAATAACCTCTGACACAACGCAGTTGACTGAGGCAACAGGTGACTATCTCCTGTCAGTGTTAGACAGACAGGTATGCAGGCGTGTCTCTCTCTCTGAGAGTTTAGAGAAGGTTGCTTTAGATTATCTTCACAGATTATATCAGCTGCTACCTGGGTCCCAGTGACAAAGAGGCAGAGAGTAAACTTGTTCACCAGTCCGTGATAGCAAATGTTTTGTTTTCGTTTTTTTGTTTTTTTTTGGTAATCAATTATTAATTTATTATTGTTATTATTATAATTATAATTATTATTAGTTCACCCATTAAAGTGTGTCAGAGTAAGAAATAACGTAAGTGAGGCACTTTACTTTTTCACTTTAGTGGAATCACTATAGGGATCCTTGATCCTGCTACTTAGTAGAAAAAGCTAAATGAAAAAGAAAAATACTTAAAATTTGTAATACTTGTTCATCAACTTTTACACACATGATTTCAGATTCACATTTAGCTGTTAAACTGACATTTTTAAACCACTGTACAACATGAAATGGACATTTCACCAATAACTTTCAGCAGGTATATAGGTACACGATGGTATTAGAGATAGTATCACATTATATTCCCAGACTTATGTACATATACATACAGTGTCTAGTGAGAACCATGTATCTCCTAATAATTTAAACTTTTTCTGATTAACTGACACTTTGAGCGTAAATATATAGCTAATTAAACATTAAAAAACCTTTTGGATTATCTGAGAAAAGCATTGTCATTAAGCTGAAAACAGGGCTGTTTTTTCACAGCTCAAGAAAGGTGAGGTTTTAGAGAAACATGGTTTTCCTTGGACAACAACAATTTGGTCCTTTTGTACATATACACTAATAAGGACTACATGGTTGCCAACAGTGTGTAAAGAAAAAAGTCACATCTATTTATTGCTGCCATGCGAACAGATATTAGTATAAGCAGTACTACCTTCTACCTCCTCCTCCTCTGCTACCTCTTCCACCTCCTCCTCCTCTTCTGTGCAAAGCAAGTGTGTAGAGTTAGCAAGCAAACAATGTGACACAGCATTTAGATCCACATTATTTCTGCCATCCAAGCGTATTTTGGCAGTGCTGCCAAAATCATGACAGTATTTGAAGAAAACATTTGTGCACAGAATTTTATACATGCATTATACAATTAAATCTTTATTATATTCTCCCTGCTATTTCATTTGAACCTTTTAATGAAATGGCCAATGGAGCCTTTTGTATACCGACTCCCTCAATAATATGTATGCAGTTATTGGCAATGGAGGAAGGATAATCACCTTCTTTTAAATGACACTCATGTATTTAAATATTCCTTTTTGTAATGAAGCTGTGCAAATATAATTTACAAAATCAGATTTATAAAATAATGCATACCAATTCCACCAGTTTTCCCACAGTTGCATTTAGCTATTGTATTATTTGCAAAGTAGTAGAGTTCTGTGTTTTTTGTTCCCAACATTCTTCCTCATTGGGCTTCTGTGGGAAAAAGTGACACCAAGCCTTTATGCAGTCATTTCGGCCACAGAGGGTAACTCAACCTCTTTCCACTGCAAAGAAGGTAAGCCAACCTGCATTTAGAGGACCTCTTACAGGCATTGTGGGTATTGTTCTTGTGCCACTATCTTCCCTACGGTCCTCTATTGAGAACATAAGCTGACCTACATTGCTCTCTAACAGTGACTCTACTCCACGTAGAGGGAGACAGGTGCTACTTAGTTTCAGGGACAGCGGGGCTGCACAGTGGCCCACATGGACAGCCTCACAAAGGAGACAGAAATAGAGGTACAACTCTTAACTCTTTCATGGCAACCCATTGTACCATTTTAATTGAAAGGATAGATCGTTGGGATGTTCATTCAAGGTGAACTATGTCCAGCCTCAGAGAGAGAGAGAGACGACTAACTGAGAGGACAAAGGTCAATCTGGCAGAAGAGCTCAAGGACAGCAGCTGCCTCTACAGTGGCAATGACATGTCAAAAATACAGTATGCTGTGTGAAGCCAGCAGCTTAGCAGATGCAGTGTGTTAAGTGACTAAGAATGTTTAAATGCAAAGCTCAAGTGTGTCAAGGAGGTAACAAAGTGGCAAAAAAAGATGCAACCAGCCTCTCCAGGTTGATGCATGTAGAAGCATTAAGACATTTTACACTGTTTTCATAGATATTGTTTGTATAAATGTACATACCAACAATATCCTTGTCTTCTTCACACCGTACACACAAAAAGAGGTAAAGAACAGAGGTCAGCTATGCCAATGTACTTCACAAGTATATTAAACATGGACATAAATGCATTTCTGATACGTATACATGCAACAGAATCACAACATTCATGCATTTTTGTCTTGTGATGCAGCTGTGTAGCATCCAGTCAGCCAGAATTTCTTACTGACAACAAGCAGCTTTCTTGCTGAATATGCAGCCTAGTGATTAAAATTCAGTAACAAACTGTGAAGACTCATGCTGCCCATATGTGGGTTCAGTGAACTGACAAACTGACTTACGTTGTCCTCTGAAAGAAGAAAAAAACAGAACACCAAAAACATTTTTCTGTTACAATTGATTCCATCTGTGCTGGCATCACTTTGTTATCATCACTCTCCATTCTACAGAAATAATCCATTTACTCACTCATATGTGGCGTCTTCAGTGTCTGACATGGTTAGGATGCAGCACCTGCATAAGTAAGTCCAATTCAGAATCATAGCGCATCAACAACCACCTGAACTGGTATAATAATGCCAAATTGTGCCCACATGTCTAAAAGATGGTCGCACTGAGGGATAAGAGAATTAATAAAAAAAAAACTGCATTCACAGTTTAAAAACATATAAGAAGAGCACACAGACTTACCCAGAAAGTGCAATGTGTGCTTCAGACGGGTCTCAATGGGGAATTGTATGCTGTGCCCTTCTCTGTGGGACATAAGCTTTTAACCCAGTAGTGGATCACATGGCGGCAAACTGCCCATGTCTACAAGGGGGGCACATACCTGCAAACAGATGGCACATGGCATTAACCAGAATGGGAAAATATGCATTCTCCTGGCCTTGCATTGTCTATTTTTACACGCAAAAAACCTAGACCTGAACAGCACAGGATTACTGTGCTCAAACAGTTTTAGGAT
>NW_024040388.1:0-2521 GCF_014851395.1 Micropterus salmoides
CCATTTGTACAATGTTATCCCCTGTGTTTTCAGGTTAGCTAACTAACACCGATTAGATAACTTGCAGTTTTTGGTCAAACATTTTGTTTGATAACCATAATGATGGATGTCCTCCTGTCCCTACTGGCAACGTCTGAGCCATTGCTTTTGGTCTGCAGATGGTGACAATCTCCGAGCTGAGATTAGTATTCGAGACGGGAATAAAAAGCCTCCAATCTCCCCACAGCCCTCTCCATCTTTAAAAGGGCCACTGATGTTGAACCATACGCCTGCTGGTTCTGGGAAATTACAGCAACTATGATTCCACAGAGCATGACCTCTGGCATGACCTGGGTCTGACAATATGTGAGGTCTGTCTACCAGTCCCTCCATCCTACGTGACATACTCCTCGTCATCACTAGGTTCTGATTTGATGTGGTCTGGGTGAAGTAGAGGAAAATGTGGCGCCGTAGTCCTGGTACAGACATACCACTCCTTAATGTTAGACAACTGAGGTAAGGCTGGGTTGACTGAGCGCTGGCTCCTCCGTGGAGTCCTGCCACTCTGCTGCTTCTGGGCCAGCTGATTCTTCAGGCCCGACAGAGAGAGATCCAGAGGCATTGCCATTGGGGATGAACTCTGGCAGCAGCTTATGGTCCACTTCGCTGGCTGAGCTGATATCCAATTCATGATTGGACAGAAGAGGAAAATGAGCATTTCTGTTGGCAAGTGACGGAGAGAGGCGGTTAATTTTAAGGTCGAGAGGCTCGAGGAGAGCCTGATGAGGTTGTTGAAGTTGATGAGCGATGGAGTCGTACGCGTCCTGGGGTTCAGAGGTAGGTGACGACTTGACGTGGACCTTCATGTGTTTGCGCAGGGAGCTGGGGTGGGTGTAGGACTTGGTGCAGCCCAGGGCCTTGCAGTCGTAGGGTTTCGAGGCCGTGTGGCCTGTGAGTGCTTCTTCCGGTCGCTGCTGTTGGCAAAGCGTCGTTCACAAAACTCACACTGGAATGGCTTTTCACCTGCAACACAAACATCACACGCACCGTTATCGCAGTTTAGACTGAGCCCGGAACTACTGGTACAGTTGAAGCGACACTCCACCACTCAGGCCTATTTAGACATACACATGTATTCTTTCTTTAATGCCACTGAGTGCAGTTTGATCCACGGGTGTTGACTGTAATGAGCAAGGAACTCTTATTTAATGGATGTGGGACGGTGTTCAGGTTTTGGATGGAGGTAATTAATAAGAAATCTTGAGGATTCTTAAGAAATTTTGTTTGTAAATGTTTCTTTAGTACGCCCATGAAGTGATTTGACTTAAACCATTTAGATCTTAATTTAAGAGCAAAAGAGTTTAAGGAATCATTTGCGTATTTTTAAACCTGCACCCTATTTTTACATATTTGGGTTTAGAATAGGGCTGGACGATACCGCCAAAAATGTTATCACGATAAAAAAATTTCATGTCTTTTGATCAAATCGTTATTTTTTGAGTTTAAAGGCAGATTTTTGCTCCTGAGTGAAAGGTGAAGAAACCTGATAGTTAACTGTGGTTTAAACTCGTCTTTATGGTCAACACTTGAGGCCAAACAGTGGATCACTTCAGCAATATGAGGTAGAACATTCCAAACGATTACGATAAAATCTTTGTCAACAAATATGCAAGAGTAAAATTAAGTAAAAGCTTTTCCTCAACAAAATAAACATGTTAATAAATAAATCAAGTCCTAATTGGTGTATGATTTAAGGGAATAAAGTCAAACATTTATTGAATATTTACCGAACATTTTAAAAATGACCTGTAGGTACAAAATGTAGCTGCAAACGACAAAAAGTGCTTCTTTTTGACACTGACAGGCTCAGACTGTTACACCAGGTGTCTGACAACATCGCTGAAAGGATGGATTCCTACGAGGGACACCCGGTGACCCCCTTTGTTTTTAACAGGAGACATTTTCATTGTCGCTTAATCTGTCGATTATTTCCTTGATTAATTGATTAGTTATTTATTCTATAAAATGTCAGAGAACTGTGAAAAATGTCGATCAGTGTTTCCCAAAGCCCAAGATGACATTTCAAATGTCATGTTATGTCAATAACCCAAAGATATTCAGTTTACTGTCATAGAGGAGTGAAGAAACCACAAAAGATTCACATTTAAGAACCTGAAATCAGAGAATATTTACTTTTTTTCTTAAAACAAATACTCAAATCAACGACTATTCAAATAGCTGCCGATTAATTTAATAGCCTAGTTGATAGATAGTTGATTAACCGATCAATCGTTGCAGCTCTAATTGCAGGAAAGGAAGGTGGAAACGAGAAGACGAGCTTGTTGTGTATGCAGAGGAACTGCTAGCAAGACTTTATTTCCTAACGTTACTCCAACACAACAAACTCCTCTCTCTAACTCTGACTCACGTTTCCACCATGGTCTTCATGCAAAATCTCGCCTCTTGCGAAATTTCAGAGCGAGAACTGTCCTTGAGGGAGACTATAAAGGCAGAAAAGCCACCAAAATACTAAAAAAAGAAA
>NW_024040389.1:0-2913 GCF_014851395.1 Micropterus salmoides
AATGGAAAAAAAATCAGGAAGGGCGGCATTAGCATTCAGCCCTGCAGAGGCACACAGTTGACAGGGTCCAAGGGGCATGAGTCAGGATGGGCACACGACGGCATATGACAGGATCAAGATATGATAAGATGAAGGAGCCAGGAGCTGCTCCCAGACATCTTTCGATTAGTATGTGCACCACCCAAATGTGTATTTCTTAATTACTGTGCAACGTGTCCATGTACCTTTTTTTTTTTCCGAAGAGGTAGGGGTGAATCAAGTACCCGGATCTCATGAGTAACTGTTCATGTCAGTGTTGGTGACTCAAGAAATTGGAGAGGACATGATATTTTACATGTCTCATCTCTACTTTGTTATGTTCATTTAAAAGTGAAGCAGTGAAACAATGGCTACAAAAAACAACATTTTTATTCAATCCTGTTGTTTCCAGATTGACCAAGGGTGTGAGATTAACAAGAAGCAGGCCAGTGACCGATGATGACCACTGGTTCAAGAGAAACAAATCTTACTTCTAATTCCAATATTTTATTTACAATGACGCATTATCACGAGTACATCTCACTAGGGCATGTTTAAAGTAGTGTTTGGTTTTAAGTGAAATATACACTAGTCGCCCGAGTGCCCGTTCATACGCACATACTTAACCTACGTGAATGGGATGAATGGCATCTCTCCTAATCAGTCCATGTTTTCCCCATAAAGTCTGCCAGTTATCTACTGATCCCACGTCGTTTTACAGTCAGCAGCAGAATGATGACATGTGGCTAAACATGTCATCGCTGGTCAGATTAGGGAGGGGCCCAGAGAAAACTGTGGAGTCCCATATTGTCTTTGCATATGTACACACTCACTCAACATTCATTTTAGTGACCTGTGATTGGCATCATCAGGAGTCGTTGCCGCCTACGTGAATAACAGTCTTACTGTGTATCCTTAGCGACATCCTCAACATCGCCCGCTCTGCCCCCAAGAATACATTTGACTAGGGTCACTGGTGTTGCAAACTTCACGTTTTTCAAAATGGAGCTGCCAATAATCAGAGCTGGTTTGTCAGTGGGTGTGTCGCTAAGTAGGGAGGACAGGGGGACGGGAGACAATCATCATGTTGAGCTGCAGTAACAGGAGTGTGAAGAAGTTAGGGATGACCAACAAAATCGTGCTCCTGTCCTGGTTTAGGTGAAAGCAGATGCAAAATGAATGAGTTCACGTTCATACTGTGATGTTGTTTGGTTTTTGACTGGGGTTTGATCGGGGATGAGGTTTCAGCAGGGCTGACCCATGTCTCTTTATATTGCTGACATAATGATGGGCAGGAAAAGGTATGAACCCCCCCCCCCCCCCCCCCCCCCTGTCAGATGGATCACTCATGCTTAATGTTGTTCATTTTGAGTTCAACCTGACTGGCACTGAGACATCATCGCTCATGTCCATTTTGGTGCATGTTTTAATGTTTGATTGGGTTGATTGCAATTAGCAGTGTTTATTTCATTTCCAGCTCTTCATTTGGTGCCAGTTTGTTGTGTTTTGATATCAATGTACTGTTTGAGTCAGTTTTTCCACTGTTACTTGAGGACTTGGAAAACCTTGCGTTTGTCTTTTTTACAATTTATTTTACCATCTGCACCTTCTGAAAGTCTGTACCCCTGCTTCAGCAGTTAAATGTCCTCTTAACCCTCCTCTCCAGATGCCAACCAGGCTCTGCGGCTCTGTCTGGGTACCAAGGCAACTGGGGCAGAGTTTGGGGCCGTTTCCGCCCTCAGCATCAACCATGATTGCTCACGACTTCTCTGCGGCTTCGCCAAAGGACAGGTATATACAGACAGACAATAACAGGCTTGTTGACTGGGCTTCTAATTCAATTTCTTTAGAAGAAGAACACTGATTAATTTAACAAAAGTAGCTGGTGAGGTTTGGTTCTTTTGTGTTTTTATGTCTTTTTGGTCACGTTGTCTTTCATGTGCATTATGTGGAAGTATGATGCCCTGGTAGAGATTAAACAATATTTGTGATAATATAGCGAAGTAAATTCAATGTGGAGAAAGACAAAATGGGAATGAGTTAAAAGAAGAAAAGGGCAGAATCAAACAAACATGGCCAGGAAGTAGCATCATTTTGGGATGTGAACATGTATTAGCCGCTGGAGTGTGTTTCAGAGGTCTAGTGGCTGATTCAGCAATGCAACCTAAAACTGTGTGTAGTAGTGGGAAGCCCTGCTGCTATCTTAAATACCAAATAGTAGTGACAGCTGCCTATTGCCATCTGTATCTGCTAGTTTTAAGAGGCATCTGCTGATGGGAAGTGGTATCTGTCAGTGAACCAGTAGTGTCAAGCTCCTGATAAATGGAATCTACTGTCAGTACAACTGCAGTGGTTACACATGCTGACATATATGAGTGAAACCGCACTAATTTTATAGCACTTCCAGATTGCTTGAGCCACATTCTTGTGGATAATCGGTAAAATACACAATTTGAAAATATTGATTGCTGTAATCACAAATCTGACTATGTGACTATTGCAGTACAATATTGGTATCCACTTTACCACTGATTGGTCCTTGCAGTTAGAGGCTCACCCCTCTCCATCACACAGTTTCACACCCTTTGATGAGAGATTGATCTGATTTTTTGTTGAACACGATCTTCCACAGCATTTCCCCTGGATAATAACTGTAAATGGATTAACAGATTTGTGCTTTCCCACAATATTTGCAGTATTGGCATACCGTACATGTAACTTAGCCACATATTATTATTAAATGAGAGAATGACATGTTTTAATTTAGTTTAGTTTGAATAGTTTATTAAAATGATAATTGCCAATCATTGCACTTTAAATCCTGAACAGACTTTCTCTGTCTGTCTTTCTGTCTGCATAATAAGATCACGATGTGGGATCTAGCCAATGGGAAGC
>NW_024040390.1:0-43387 GCF_014851395.1 Micropterus salmoides
GTGAAGTTTGGTGACTTCATGTAATTCCATCATAGCTCCACCCAAATTCAACCAGAGCAGAGTCTAATTATTAACAATAATTGGAAACACAGGGTTTTTATTTTCAGTACTGTGACCTTATCAACTAAAGTCAGGGTCCACTAAATTAAACCCCTAACTGATGCCCTGATGACCCGGGAACATAGATAACATTCCCCGCTAATTACATTTCCTCATATTCTCACTGCCCCCAGTCACATGACGATCATGCTCTAGAATTTAAAGTCAAACTCAACCAGCAAAGCTAATTATGGACAATTTATACGGTCATATTTGGCTATTTTTGGCTATTAGATGCAAAATACACACACAAGCACATAAATACCACATCAAAATTAGATCAAATTCTCTTTATTTTACACATTTCATACGGTTCTTGTAGTGGCATTTTCCCCCAAAGTGAAATGTTTTGCCTTTAAGCCTTTTAGGATGTCCACATTATTTAGATATGCGTTCCTTCATTAGATCAGTGGTTTTCAAAGTTGGGTCCGGGGACCCCCAGGGGTCCTTGAGTGGGTTCCAGGGGGACCCCAACAAAAAGGGGGATTTATATTTAGTTCCATCCATGAGTAACACAATGACAGAATGTATGACTGGTCATGGGTTTCAAACATCTGAAAGCCAAAATCCTATCAGATGGGCCATCCTGGGACAAAATCTTATTGAATGTCAGTTTAGGGGTCCTTGACATGAAAACGTTTGAGAACCACTGCTAACCTGATGATGCACTGCCTCACCTGAAGTTTCTCAGGCCATTTGGAACGAGCTGCAGGGTTACGTCATGCCTTGGTATCATGCTGATCTCCAGATGATGAAACTGGATGTAAGCCCAGTGCTGGAGTGGGGTGGGGGTTTATGGCGGTGACCACCACATGGAGGGCCAGTCCTGTTAACTGCCCTCATGAACAGATAAAAGATAACCCCCCCCCCGCTGTAGAGAGCAGAAACAGCCAAAAAAATCCCTGACCTGACCTCCCTCACTCTTTGCCTCCTCTGGTGGTGAGCACTGCTTAAAAACTTCACTATTGATTTGTGCATTAATGTAGTTACTTGTTTTATTTAATAGCTTGTTTTCCATTGTGATGTTCTGTTGGTCCGTACCCCAAGCTTTTATAATTTAAGTAGCACATTTTCATAGCTTTTATACAAACAAGATTTCAGAAAGAATTTTTATAAACACATACAGACTCGAGGACTGAATTCTATATAAAAAGTGATTCATGGTCTTTATTAACACAGTTTCCTAAAAGAGAAGACAGAGGAAGGACGGGGAAGAAGATGATAGGGCAATGGAAGATGATAGAAAAACATGTGATGTCACCTTTGGGTTTGCTGGCTGTGAAGGCTGGGGGCTTCCAACCGAACAGACATGCACTGAAACGTACATGTTTTTAAAAGCAGCACTAATCAATATTTCCATATCAACAATGGATCCAATGTGTTATGTAAACCATTTCATTTAAGAAATATTACCAACTGTGACATTTTCTTCTGTCTTTTATTTTTGATCACTATGAAATGCAAGGTCATCTGATCAGTGAGATTAACCTGAGACACACTCTGTCCACCAGCCATCCCTACCCAATTTGCATTGAGATCTAAACCCAAACCAGAGTCGCAGATTTGAGATAAGGCATGTAATAAGATATCATTGCCCAAATGACTTATCCAGATACAGACTGCATGTTAATACCACTTGAAGATGGGGTCAGTATGTCAGAGAAGAATGTGGTTTCAGCTTATGGTGGAGTTCCACTTCCCCCAAGGGGACAAAAAATGCATTTAAGCATTACAGTTTTTTACAACTGCTTATACACGTTTTCAAAACTATGTCTCCTTCTTCCAAAGCTCTACACACTATTCCCAAAACTGCTCACAGAAAATGCTAAATGCCTCATAACGTCCCTCAAAATGAAACACTGCATTCAAAATGCCATAAACACATTCCAAAATAAAGCACTTGCATCAGATGGCAAACCCTTTTTTAAAAATACTAAATTACTGGATATACCATATACACACTGTTCTAAATCGAAAGCTCTTTTGTCTTTCATAGGCTTATGTGTACATTTCCATACAATGTTGTAGAGTGAAATTAATCTGCTAAGTGCACTGTGAACACCAATGCAATGTTGAAACTGCAAATATTTATTTAGCAAAACATTACAGTTGTAACAGTAGCTAAGTGTTGGATACAGCAGCATACAAGAAAAGGAAACCATGAACATATGTAAACCAAATATACAGTAACCAAAGTATAATTTTACTTTTATTGCCAAAAATGAATACTTATATTACAATACTGTACTGGTGAAATAACCAATAGATTGTTGCAGCTTGTTCTGTTGGACTCTCAGTCCAGCTTCTCTCATTGTCAACATGATCAGTAAGTGTGGCCCTGATCTCATCAGAGATGGCTCTCCTTTCTTCTCTTCTTTGCCCCTCATCCTCTTCCAATTCCTTTCTCCTCCTCCTCCTCCTCCTCCAACTCTTCCTCCTTGGACTTGTCCTTGTTGTGGTCCCCTGCCTCTCCCTCATACTCCCCTTGCTCTCTGTCCATTGTTGGCATCCATTGTTCAAAACAGGTAATCTGACCTTTGACCTATTTATAGGTCTACTGTATACTAAAGCAGTGATTGGTTAGTGATCAGTTCAGCAGTTAGTGTCTGCTCATGTGAGGAGTGGCTGTGTGACCTAGTGAAGAAGTTTAGCATTTTGATTAGTTGTTTGAAAAGGAAAGCAAGTCACTTCCTGTTAGATGTTTGTGTCTTAGGTAGAGTGTATAGTGTTTTGAAAAAAGTGTTATATGCAATTGAAACCTGAGTGAAAGGCTGAGAAATAGCTAATGGTTTTGGGGATTTGAGATGAGGTGTTGCTCTTTGAGTGAGAGATTTCAAAAATCGTGTGACATGTCAAGATTTTGTGTGTAAGCAGTTTAAAAAACTATGATGTTTTTGTAATGTAACTGTGTTGAACAAGTGTTGGTGTTGTGCAGAAAAGAAGGTTACCAGAGATGCCACTGCCTGTTAGGGCTGACTGCTTACAGAAAAATGCTTGACTCTGGATATTGAGACAGAATGTGGCCCTTTTTGATATATGCTGCCAGTGATATTTTGGAGCCACTGAGTGGCCATTAGTGGTAATGCATCTGAAGGCATTCAATTTAGTCTTCAGATATGGTGGTGGTGCTTTTTCTATGGGAACTCAGCATTGTGATCAGTATATAACAAAGTTTACAGATATGCGAGTAACAGAAATGGAAAAATGTGTCCCTGAATAAAGGAGGGCTCAAAATCAAAAGTAACCATCTAGTGTGGCCCTGTGGTCCCGTCCAGGTGTTGTCATATTTGGTCTGCCACTGCCTGTAGTGCTTTCTTAGCCATCTCACAGTACAGACATTGCAATGTAGTCTTGGCAACATCAGCAGTCCTAATGCCTGCTTGCATCATGTAGTGTATAACATATGTGCATTTGACCATAACAGTTTAACATAGCACTGTAGCAGCTGGATAGAGGATTAGTGACCTTTTAAAGGGAGAGCAGAGGTCGGTGTTTATGTAGGGACTGAACCCTTCTATGGTGTCTAACAGATGTTTACACTTATTCTATAGAACTGTGCCCTTATATGGATTGGTGCCTCAGACCCTTATATGGTGTCTAACAGATACCTAAACATGTCCTATATAAGCTGTGTTTGATGTACAGAGAGACAGAGTGGCCATCGGGCTGGGTCTCTCTCCAAGCTGCTGCAGAGTTTGTAATTGATGCTGAACTCCTTGATGTAATAAACTTTTATGATCAAGAACAGTGTCAAGCGGATTTCTTCTCAACACATCATCGCAGCATTATTGTTCGGACACCACAATCATGCCTAAGGCACGTTCAGGCAGATGAGCAGGGAACGAAAACTAAAATCTGACCTCCCTTTCCGGTTTTTGTTTGCCAGATTTAATGGAATGACTGAATGATCGGATGATACATGGACCCAGCTGGGCATGAAATTCTATGTATGTGTAGCACCATATACTGAGTTGTCAGAGGAGCGCCCTCTGCCCATGGTCCATGGCAGATGAAGATTTCTGATAAAACCTGTGTGCCTCTCAAAGCAGCTTAACACACATGACACAGAGCGAAGGTAAAACTTTACATGGTTGGGGTTAGGTCCGTGAAATCCTGGAGGGACTGTTTAATGATTTAACTATAATTCGAAAGTTAAAAAAACAAATTTACCTTGCAGTTTTCACTTAATCCCACAATTACATCAAAAAAACTCCCCAAATCAACAATCCATTCACACACACACACACAATATACTGGTGGCAGATGCTGCCATGCAAGGTGGTTAGGGTTTCAGTGTGACACTCTCTCTGGAGGAGCCACGATAGAAAGGAACCTTCTGATTACTAGACGACCATTCTACCTCCTGAGCCATGCCACCCTAAAATCATTCAATTCTACACCATACTGGAAGCCAATGAAGACAAGCACAGGGGAAATGTGGTATCTCTCTTTGGTGGCAGGGAACAAGTTGGAGCTGGGACGAAAAGGCCTGACTAAAACCATAATGAGAACTATAGTTCCCCTTCGAGGGAACTCGAACTGCGTCGGTGACGACACTATGGGAACGCCTGTGGGCGTGGCAGGGCTGAAATCATCATGAAACTACTCCAATCCTATTGGCGTTGCTAGAACGGTAGCGTGTGACGGCGTAATTGGAGGCGTATATAATGATGCTGGCACACCGGAAACATTAGCTTTTTTCTATTCAGCAGGCTTGTCTGGGGATGCCACATGCCGCATGCCCAGGCAGCTCTCGAGGCTGCTTGCAGCCATTGCGAGGCCCTGCCTCTGACGAGTTTGACGTGCTTAGTGTCATGGAGGATGACTTCCGGGAGCCGGGCCGACGTCATCAGTCTGCGCCCAGCTATGATGAACTAAAGGCGGGCTGGCAGTAAACTAAATGAGCGTTTTCTGCGGCACCACGCGCCGCCCCCACGCCGGTCCTGCCCATTCTTTCCTGATTTACACAATGAGTTGCGTCATCCCTCAAGCCGCCGTTCTGGGTCCAGGATGGCGACGGCTGAAGAGAGACGAGCTCAGCCCTCGTTTATCTCCTACCGCTGGAGCCAGAAGCGAAGCGTCGCTTCTCCTGGTCCCCCTCAACAAACCTGGGACACGAGGCGGCGCTCTCGCCCACAGCCCCCCGAGAAGATGGATCTGAGGACCATCATTCAGTCTCGGCGGGCCCGGGGGGATTTCGCAGAAGCATTGCGAACATTTTCCCGGGGATCCTGTGCACTGTAGTGGATGGCTACAGGCTGCAGTTCCGGGTCCCCCCCCCCCCCCCCGATTCAACGGGGTGGTCTGGAAGTTCGCTCTCTGCTGGAGAAAGGGGCCACAGAACTTATTTCCCTGCCAGTCAAGGAGTCCGGGTTCTACAGCCGGTACTTTGTAGTTCCCAAGAAGGACGGAGGGTTGCGTCCAATTTTAGATCTGCGGTCCCTGAACCTATCTCTGAGGGGATTCAGGTTCAAGATGCTCACCATCCCCACCATCATCAGTCACATCCAATCCGAGGATTGGTTTGTCACGATAGATCTGCGAGACGCATATTTCCACATCTCCATCCGTCCCTCTCACAGGACGTTCCTGAGGTTCGCCTTCGGGGGCGTGGCGTACCAGTATCGGGTTCTTCCGTTCGGCCTAGCACTCTCCCCTCGCACGTTCACCAAGTGTATGGATGTAGCTCTGGCCCCGATGAGGCTCCAGGGCATCCACATATTGAACTACATCGACGACTGGCTCATTCTGGCCCAGTCTCGAGAGTTAGCGGTTCGGCATCAAGATGTCGTCCTCGCCCACCTTCAGCGTTTGGGGCTGCAGCTCAACGTGAAGAATAACGTGCTGACGCCTGCCCAACGGACTTCGTTCCTAGGGGTGGTGTGGGACTCAACGACTATGCAGGCCCACCTGTCTCCTGCACGCGTTGAGTCCATTTTGTCCACAGTGACCAGAGTGCAACGAGGCCGCACCATCACTGTGACACACTTTCAGAGGGTGTTGGGTCCCATGGCAGCAGCGTCCAGTATAATACCTTCTGGCCTGCTGCACATGAGAGCCCTTCAGTGGTGGTTAAAATCCAAGGGATTCTCCCCGAGGGGAAATCCGCTCCGTCTGATACGGGTTACAAGCAGCAATTCCCTGTCAGTAGGCGAGAGGGGGTGCCATGGTGCAGACGTGGCCAAGGCTGCGTCTGTATGCTTTTCCTCCAGTCGCTCTGCTCCCGGAGGTTCTGGAGTGGGTCCGTCAGAACGGTGTCAGCCTACTATTTTTTGGCCGACCCGAGTGTGGTTCTTGGACATAATATCGCTCCTGGAGGGTCCGCCGTGGCAGGTCCCTATGAGGAGTCGAGACGCTGCTCAGCTCCAGAGCCCCGTCCACAAGAAGGACGCACGGCCTGAAGTGGAAGGTGTTTGCCACCTGGTGTAGAGAACGGGCGGTGGACCCAGTTACCTGCCCGGTGACTATGGTACTGGAGTTCCTCCAGGACCGTTTCTCTGCTGGCCTTTCCCCATCCACACTCAAGGTGTATGTGGCTGCCATGGCAGCGTTCCATGCCCCTCTGAGGGATGGGCCTCTGGGGAGGTTTCCACTGGTCGTGCGCTTCCTCCGTGGAGCCCGGAGGATGAGACCTGTGACTCGTTCCCACTTGGGACCTGGCAGTGGTTCTCGAAGCGCTGGCTGAGTCCCCCTTCGAACCCCTGGAGTCGGCTGAGGCCAAGCACCTGATCCTTAAGATGACCTTTATCCTCGCTATCACCTCTCTGAGGAGAGTGGGGGATCTCCAGGCACATTCGGTTTCTCCTTGATGCCTGGAGTTTTCCCCGGGGAGGGTCAGAGCCATCCTGCACCCCAGGCTACGGTGCTGCAGGCGTTTCATCCCCCACCTCATGTGACGGCGGAGGACGGGAGACTTCATCTGCTCTGCCCGGTCAGAGTGCTGAGTATTTACACTCTGAGGTCCTCCCGGTGGAGGAAAGCAGACCAGTTGCTGGTGTGTTTCGGGTCCCCCAAGGCTGGGCTCCCCGCTTCCAAACACACAATCAGCAACTGGATCGTTCAGACTATTTCCCTGGCCTATCAGGTGCGCGGGTTACCTTCACCTATTCGAGGCATGGCGGCTTCTAGGGCCCTCCTCGCAGGGGCTTCGCTCCAGGATTTGTGTGAGGCAGCTGGCTGGGCCACTCCTCACACTTTCATCCGGTTTTACAGTCTGGACCTTCCTTCTGCACCCGGCACCCGTGCGCTCTCCTCTTAGTCGTGCTTACGTGTTACTGCACGCTGGGGGCAGGCGGAGGCGTGGAATAGTGGGTATTCTCGTTCCCATAGTGTCGTCACCGACACAGTTCACGTTCCCTCGAAGGGGAACGTCTTGGATTACGTATGTAACGAGACACTGCGTCAGTCCGCCACACCTCACCCCGCCTGGAGTGCCTTGCTTCATAGCAAAGAGCTAATGTGTCCAGTGTGCCAGCATGCTTATATACGCCTCCAGTTACGCCGTCACACGCTACTGTTCTAGCAACGCCAATAGGATTGGAGTAGTTTAATTCATGATTTCAGCCCTGCCACGCCCAGAGGTGTTCCCATAGTATCGTCACCAACGCAGTGTCTCATTCCCCTTCTCGGGAACAAGGGTTACAAACGTAACCTGAGACGTTCTCTATGTTACAAGAAGTTGTGCATTACTGTCACCAGATCATGGGGATGAGGGGAAACAGATCACAGTGATCAAAGGAAATGTTGTATCTAATCCAAAGAAATCACATAGACAGCAAACAGGGCCTTGGATTGATGCTTAAAGGAATATTGACTATATGAAGGATAAGAAATTGCCCTAATTGACTGAAACAGACCTGAGTAAGGGGTAAAACAGTGTAAAGCTATATCATTACAACTGCACTAAATTGTGAAGGTGATTAATCAGAACACACTGATATACTGTAAGATCTAAGTAAGCTAAACTCAACGGAGGAAGGCAATAAATTTTAATTATATTTAAATGGACTACTGTCCAAGAGTTTCCATCTCTGTTTCATTCTCACCTCCTGCCTCTGACTGTGGTTATCTCTCATCTCCTTCCCATTGAAATCCCCATCCTCCCCCCGTCACTACTCTCTCTCTCTTGTTGTCTCTCTCACTGCCTTTACTCCCTCCTCCCTAATACGCTCTAAATCTATTCAAAGCTCATCAGTTGATCATCAGCTGCAGAGAGAGAGAGAAGCTGAAGCTGAAATACAAAGCAGGGAGTCGTGACACAAGAACACTTCTCCCTGCTGGGGTGTGACAAAAGCCAGTAAATGAATGGTTGGGCCGGTGAACAGCTTTATGGTTGTTTGTGTATCTGTGTGGGCAGGAGGCGAGGGAGGGCAACTAGAGTTGCTATCCTTGTGAGTACCAACTCTTTACAGTTCTTATGTATATAAACTCAGCAAAAAAAGAAACGGCCCTTTTTCAGGACACTGATTTTAAAGATAATTCTGTAAAATTCCAGATAACTTTACAGAACTTTATTGTAAAAGCTGTAAGTAAAGTCTTCTATGCTTGGTCAATTAACCATAAACAATTAATGAACACGCACCAGTGGAACAGTCATTAAGAAACTAACAGCATACAGACGATAGGCAATTAAGGTCACCGTTATAAAAACTTAGAACACTAAAGGTGTGTTCACATTGAAAGCGAATCCAGCGTTTTGGGCGGCTTGATTACATACAAAGTCAATGCAAAGCCGCAAATTCCTGTGAATTTGCTCTGGGCGGCGCAAAAGAGGCGTTTGTTGCGACATTCAGTTCAAATTTTTCAACTTGGGGCGAGAAATTCGCTTGACGTAATGTTGCGAAAGCCTTTCAGCGTGAGATTGTCCAAACGTCACCGCTTCGGAGCGTTATTTGGAGAGGACCTGGCAAGCGGTGTAATGACAACCTGCTGGCCGACGGAGAGCTGCTAAAGAACGGGGAAGTGTACGGGGAGCAGCGCAAGTCAGCAGGACAACTTCTAAAATGTTTGTTTTCTGAATGGAGCTCGGATCAATCGAGGCTATGCCAGCAGAGCTCTGGGTGGCGGATGTGCACGGAAACTTGCTGCTGATAAGCTCGAGTGAAGATAAATCAATGTTGTAATCCTAAAAGCTAAAGTAAAAAGCTATTTTAATGAAAGCAGTTAACTCTGAGCTCCTCCTGTGAGTAAGCGACTTTTTCGCTCGAGTTGAAAATTTTCAACTCACGTGAAGGACTTTGCGTCGCCAGCAGCGCCCCCCTCTGCACTGCCCAACAGGAAATCGCGGCTCTCTGCATCTTTGCATTGACTTTGTATGTAAACGCACCGTCCACAACGTTCACTTCGCTTTTGTTCTGAAAGCGCCATCAGAAGTTTTCACAGCTGCCTCTGAAGCCTGGGGTGCCCTGTTCGGGATGCATTGCAGGGGCGTCTTTAAGAAGACAAGTCGAAGCCAGAGTGACCGGGATCTTGGCGAGACTCTTGCCATGGACAAAATTACCTTAATTTTTATGTCCACAAAATGTTTCTTTTTAAATCTGCATGCTGCAGAGGGCCATGCTGCACATCAGATTGCGCATGCACACAACAGGGGTTAAATTGCTATGCACATGCTCATAGAACTGGAGTTACATCCAGGTAACTAGCCTACTATTTCTCCCTACCAAGCCCCGACTGCTGCAACTTTTCTTAGGCCTTCATAAATGTTCTATACCCTCATTGAATTGCTTTGCATTTGTTATCAGACATTCAGGCTTCAGACATTGTCTTTTCCATAGATAAATATTATTTCATTTGATCTTTCTGTAAAACAGCCTTTATTTTTTTCCAATAATTTAAAATTTCAAGAAACAATCAATCTATTTCTTTATTTTATTATTATTGTATTTGTTGATCCTAATGTTCTTATATACAGTATATGCTTTGGCGTACTGTTTCCATACATTTCCATACAATAAGGCTTTTTTTGAATTTGTGAATTGAGAGAGAATGAAGAGCAAATGAGCAGAGAGAGAGAACGCAAGCGCAGTGGGGGCAGGGAGGTGCAAGAGAGATCCAGAGACATGGGCTGCATGTAGAGAGAGAGAGGGAGAGGGAGAGAGAGAGAGTTGGCTAATGGGATTGAGGGAGCGAGAGTAAGGCTTAGAGAAAAACAGAGACAGAGGGAGAGATAGAGTTGGGGTACACCTGACCTTAAGGAGGGAGAGTAGCTTTTCTGCTAGCCACA
This sequence comes from Micropterus salmoides, assembly GCF_014851395.1. NCBI lineage: Eukaryota > Metazoa > Chordata > Actinopteri > Centrarchiformes > Centrarchidae > Micropterus > Micropterus salmoides. Next base: position 10,325 of record NW_024040390.1, read on the forward strand.
CACCCATACCCACACATATACATACACACACATACACATACAGGCAGAGGCAATAAGCCAGCCAGCAGAGAGCCTGCCGACCGCAGCAGCCATGACAGATACCGGTGAGTAGCTCCATATCTAACATCCCTTAGTGTGTGTGTGGGTGTGTACATGGTTTCATATGAGTGATGACGTATAATACCAGCTGTGGTTATGGGACTATAGGCATCACACACCAGGGAATGTGAACGTGTGCATTTGAATGTGTATGAGGGATAGATAGACAGATAGATAGACAGATAGATAGACAGATGGATAGATAGACAGATAGATAGCGCTTGTGTTTAATATTCTAAATTAATGATTTAATATACTTATTTTAAAATGTATTTTCTCTAATGTATATACTGTTTACTACCAAATTATTAAATTTACCATGGAATATTTATGAAACTATAATAGATCAAATATATAAAGTGAAATATCACAGGATAACTTGCAAATTAGTGAGTGAAATAGTTACTACACACAACTGTAATACAATCACCTAATTTAATTTCACAGTTCAAATTCATTTTTTAATTTGACGTTCCATTCTCCCTCCTGTTCTCTTTGTCTCAGCCTCTTTCTCCAGTGCACTTCTTCTCTGAGGGTCAGCTGCAATGTCTCTGTGTTGTGTTGCAATGAAGGCAAAAATAAATAAGACAAAAAAGTAAACAGCAATTGGCCTCAAAATTTATCATAGAGCTGAACCTTGACACAGTAACTATGACAGACTAGTGCTTCCCCCAAGTATCTCCTGAGTGCAGCCAGTAGGTGAAAAAATGGGGCTGCGTATGAGGCGTAGTCCCCATGACATACCTTTTCTTGCAGTTTTTGGTGTGGTGTGGTACAGGCTTGTTGTCGATTTTGGCATCCCCGTGAAAACACATTTCATTTATCTTTAATTATACAACACAAACTTTGCATTTCACGTACCATTATTAAGTAAGTGCAATAATATATGAAACTCCCTGCTGTCTCAAAAGAGGGATAGTTTTTAAGGCAAGGCTTAGAGTTGTTCCACTCTACGACATCACTTTCACATTTCCAGGAACACCAAGCTGTTTGTATCACTGGGAAATAAGACTGCACTGTTTAGCTCAAGAGTGGAGGGACAGAAACTATTCAGTGGCCAGTAGCTGTCATGCATTACAAGCCGAAGAAACACCACCACGCAACAACCCAGACCCATCTGAAGCCACTGCTGCTGCAGATTTGTCTTATTAATTGCTGATCTGTGGCATGAACCCCGTAAGCAGCATCATAAATGTAAAAACTTCAAAAAATGATCATAGAGGTGAATCAACAGCTCTCACACAGGCACAGCTCTAATAATAATATTAGATAATACGTTTCACTGTGATGGGATTTATTGCTGGAGTGCATTGGATTAGAATTAACAGTTGTTCCAAGTAATGTGTCCGCCCGCTGCATATACCTATGTTATTGTAAGTATACGTTTGTATATGTGGAAACATGCAGTGCAGTTGAAGCATCTGTAATAAGCACCCTGGGGACTCCTACACAGCACTCTGTGGGACTGATTAGTAAAGTGGTCGCCTGCTCTCTTGTAAAATACACACAGAAGCACATGCACACAGAAGGACCTGGGGGTTAGATCCTGACGTAGCCGGCTGTGTATTAGCTTGATAGCCCCCTCCACTCAGGCTATTTTCATTCGACTTACAAGGGATTAGCTGGGGTGATTACTATCTGCAGGTCTCTCTTCGCTGCGCGTGTGTGTTTGTATATAATGCATTCAAATGTATGTGCATTTGTGTAAGTAGCTCTTAAGGTTTCTGCCTGAGCTTTATTCCATGCCAATAGTGGAAGAAAGATGTTTCAGATTAATATACCCTAATCAGGCTACAGTAGCTGTGATTAGTGTATTCAACCCTTTGACCAAAAAAGAACATTGACACTGGACAATTGTACAAAACATGGGATTCCTTTCATTGACAACATTATTCTCGCTTTCTATTTCTGCCCATGGCAACTAAGTTATGGTTAAAGTTAGGGAAAGGCTGTGGTTATGGCAAATTAATCATGGTTAAAGTATTGTTAAGGTAAGGCAACTAAAACACTTGCCTAAGGTTGGCTAAAGATTGTGGTTACTGTTAATGAAAAGGCAAGTGTTAACTGCAGGTCTGTTACAGAGGCAAACTCCTCCACCACTACAACCCCCACACCGTTACTTTTCACCTTATGACATAAAGGGCACACTGTGAAGGTAATTCTTGTGATCTAATCAACTCTTGATGAAGAATCAGGAATCTCAGGATGTCATACACAGCATTGTTTATTGAAGCCTAGCCAGAGAGAATTGCCACAGCAGAGTGTAGTACCAAACCAAATCTCCAGACAGCCTCTTGGTGTACAATATTTATCCCTTTGCTATGCTATACCAAGGCATTCTTTGCTGGCCTAAATGTGTGTAGCCATCTTACTGGAAGCTAGACTCAAAAGGCACATTAGGATCCGGAGGACACGTGTGTTGCATTCTAAACGGAGACAGTCAGTCTAAGATTGAAGGCTTACCCCAAACATCTCTAAATCACTAAAACGGTGACATTGGTACTGAAGGTGACACTAGTGGAAAGATCATGGGGTCATGAAAAGAGTTCAATCACTTTGTGCCCATCACATTCCATCAAAATTTTAAAAAAGTTCCTTTTCTGAGGGGTATGAATGTACTATAATGAAATGCATATTTCACACTAATCTGCCCATTAGATTTGGATATTTCTTGTAAATAAGTGAAATCAGGACCTGATGGTGGCACTAGGAGAAAGGTCAGGGGGTCACAATTGTTGCAGGTCTAAACTACATATGATTTTAATAAATTTATGAGAATACCCAATTATGAATTTTAATATTCAGAAAATATTAATCTATAAATCTCTCGTTACCACCGGAGTTGTTATTAACCTAGAGTCTCCGGACCTCTAGGTAGCTTTTAATAATTATACAATTATTCACCAGTGATCAGTTAGTTAATAATCGCTCAATTATCTTAAATCAATCAGTCAGTCTCATATCTAAAGGGTCAATTCTCTTGGCAGGGACTTAGAAGTAGGCAATACACACAATTCCTTGGTTACAGTGAATTTATTAACTAACTAAGGTGATATAAAAAGGTGGTTAAATACATCAGAGAAATAAACAATGGGAACAATGAGAATGGAGGTTCGATTGTGGGAGGATTTGACTCATACAACAACTAATGAATGCAATTAGATGATAACTCGGTTAAATTTGTCTAGGGGTTTAAAGATTACATATGCTGGACTAAAGATAAATGGATTAGCAACTATTGGACGTCACTGACCACAGAATGTAGGGTTTTGGTCTTACTGCTTGCTGGTAAACGGCCTCACACTGGCAGAGTCCGTGCGTTCTCATTTAGGACAGCTTGAAGCTGTCAGCCAGCCGCTTTCTCTGCCAGGGAATTTCTCCGGGGGTCGGTCTCTGGGAGGCTTATTAAAGAAACTTGCAGTGGGGGCCTTCCCAACCCTGTCTCGGGTCAGGTTTAAGTCATCCTTTGTTATGCTGGCGGGACCACGTGGCTGGGGCTGACCTCGGTGAAGTTAGCTCAACGAATAAAGCTTAAAAGAACTTGGTCGTTCTTGAATTAAACTAGTGTAACTTAACGGACTGATAACTTTTAATAAAACAAAAGAAAGAAAATAAAAAAAGTAAAGTTGCTGGAACTGAGGGAAACTGAAGTCGCAGCACTTCGCGTGTGTAGTTTCAAGCGAAACAAAGACTTTGTTGCGCTGGTCGAATTCTTAGGGCGTTGCCGGGAGGGGGCAAGCCGGGCGCGTGCCGAAGCGGCGTTGAAGAGCCCGGAACAAGCCGGCAGACAGGAGGGAAGCGTCCAGAGAACAGCGGGGAAGAGAGCGAACGACGTCGTGTGTCGCGCTTTTGTTGTCTGGGGCGTGGTTCCCCAGAGGGCAGTCCTTCGTTTCCCGCAGGGCGGGCCGTTTCCGGTTTCCCGAGGTACTGTCTTTCTAAACTTTTAATATGTCTATACAAAGGAAAAGAAAATCTATTTGCGTGTATTATAATCAAATATTTTCCCACAATCAAACCTCAATGGTCAAACGGTTGTACCGTTCTAAGTTTAAGCATTTGGTAACAGGAAAACAATTGTCAGTAATTAGACCTTAAAAGGTTAGCATTTCAGAATGATGGCATGTAATACTTATTTCGTCCACTTGGGGGAGCTCAGGTTACATTACGACAGCTTAGATTAATCCAAAAACTATCTTTCCTTAGGAACTGGGAAATTTTGTTATTTAGCCTTAAATTCAAGCTGGCAATTAATAGAGTATAGTATGGCATTTCTTTATCATTAGTTCTAAAAATTGTGTGGGAAAGTATTGTGAACAAGCATTGGTTACACATAAAATGAAGGAGTGTCCTTAACCTTGCTGAAAATTGAAACACTGCAAAAGTATCTTATTTAGATTCTTTTCAGCAATAATACCAACAGATAGCAACAACATGGTAACATAACTACTCAAATAGAGGCAACACCACAACTAACTTAGCAAGGATTATTATTTGAAGAGCAGTTTATAATGAAACACTGTTTTAGCTCAAGAAGGTGTCCCCTTTTCACATATCCTGGCTTATCATGTTTGCACATCAATCTTTGTTTGCATAAGGGAGTTCACGTCTGTGTCTCTGGTGTCCTGGAGTTCCTCATCTAGGCGTGAAAAAGAGTATCTCTTTGATGAGGTAATGAAACACAGAGCAAGGTCAGTTGCCACGGTGCGTGGGGGGGGGGGGCAGTTTAGGGTTTCCTGACCCCTTTTAAGGAGAGTTCTGATAGGCTGTTCAGGGAAACGCTAATCACTGGTTAAGGTCCCTTTTGTCAGTTTAACAGTCAGGCACCGAGAGGCTTATCTTGGCTGTTGCCAAGTGGCCAGTTTTACGATCCACTGCCTCAGGAATATCACTTAGGGGAAGCAACCTTTCACCTTTTCCTTTGGGTCTCTTCAGCCATCTGTTGAAAGTTGATATCTTTACCCCCTCCTTTCTCTCTCCCAGGGAGAGAAGAGGAATTTGGAGTAGCCCAAATTTATTTAATATAAAATGCACAAATCCACACTGTTGGTCCACTACACAATGAACATTAGGCTTCATCTTCTGAGGCACGGAACAATGTGTTTCTCAGGAGGAAGCTTTGATGGATGAAAGTTCTAAAGGAAAGGTCAGGGGGTCACCAGAACTAGTAAGCATCATTCTCTGGGGACCACAAATATCCATACCAAATAAATAAATCGTTATATTGCCAATAGCTGTCGAGACCAATCACCATGTGTTGGCTCAACCGATGCTGTAGAGACATGGCAGTTTCCAAAGTATATGGATTCAATTGTTATGAGTGAGTATGTTTGCCTGATAATAATTAACATCATTTGTTGTTATCATTAGTAGTACCACTAAGCGGCATAGTTTTCGATTATTTTTAGATTTAGAGTCTGCATGGCTTTAAATTAATAGGTGTATTTGCTTAGACATCTTGATGTCTGCTATATGTTCTTTCTACACATCATGACAGGTATAAACATAAATTATGGAATAAATTCCCTCATTGCCGCTATGATCAAACATATATGCTAGGCTAACGTATTACAATATATGCCACATACCCACAATAAAGCTAACATTTTACAATGCTAGCTTTGGGATGCTTATTACATATATGGCGTTGGGATCCCTTGTGCAAGTGGTTGTTGATTTGAGTATAAAGAAGAGACTTAAATACTAAGTAATGCAATCCAATCTTATCCAATATTCAGACTTGCCTACAAGATAACGTTGCACAATGCACAAAGTAGCATATGCTTAACCTACATTAAAAATGTCAAATCACTTTTTTTCCACCTCCATCAAAGCTTTCCTCACATGGTGTTTTGTTATTCAGCTCACTGTGCTTATTTATACAATACTACAATAATAAAATCAGACACAGGCAACAGTATAGAGAACACATATAAACACACACTATAAACAAAAACAAAACCAATATAGACAAACTGACAAATAGTGCAATTAGCAGAGTGCAAAGAATGCAGGAGTAAATTATTATTATTGCTATTATTATTATTATTATGTACATGTCGGAGGTGGATGTGATATACAGGTACACATACACATACATGCATACATGTACACATGTATACAGTGTGATGGAGCATAGTGCAAAGGATGCTGGAATAAATAAGTATTATGTGCAGGTGTTATGTACTTGAGGTAAGTGGATTTGGTAAAGTATATACAATGTGACAATATAACAATATGAACAGTTGAATGAATGATGAATAATTTCCTATATATATATATATGGATATGTTGTCGAAGGAATGGTTTGAACAGGATTTAGGCAGCCTCTCTTCAAATCCAGCATGAACAAAAAATGTCCCAGTATTTTAATGAAGCACAATATGGTGTTGCTGACAGATGGCATACCCAGAGCACAACATTTAGTCATAAACAGAGGACTGAAAATGGATCAGACTTTGTGTAGCCTATTATAATCTATTAAAACTGCCTTGATTAGCCAGGATAGAGATCCTGCATATTGGTCTGGACATAATTCTAGTGTCCAGTAAGGTACTATGAGCTATTTAAGATATGATGGTTGGATGGAGATTGAAGTTTGCTTTGGGAGTTAAAGGACATATCCTGTGCAAAGATAACTCTGAGACTCCTCATGGTGGCGCTGGAGGCCAGAGCAATGCATCTAGAGTTACTATACCTTTACATAATATGTTTCAGAGGTGTTTGGGGCCAAGTATAATAGTTTTAACATCAAAAAATTGCAGGTCATCCAGGATTTTACATCCTTAAGGCATTGGTTTCATCTGGCTTGATCAATATAATTAGGTATCATCTGCATAATAATGAAAATGTATGGAATGTTTCCTAATAATATTTCCTAAAGGAAGCATATAGGATTGGTCCAAGCACAGAACCTTGTGGAATTCCTTGAGTAACTTTGGCATGGCTGGAGGATTCATCGTTAATATGTACAAGCTAAGATTTGTTGATAAATAGGACTTAAACCAGCTTAGAGCGGTTCCATTAATGCCAATTAAATGTTCCAGTCTCTGTAATAGGATCTGATGGTTGATGGTGTTGAATGCAGCACTAAGATGTAACAACACAGACAAGTCAATTATCTGTCATTTGGGCTATCAACAGGTTCTTCTGGAAGGCTGTCTATAACTCAGGTGTCCACAAAAACATGTGAAAGTGAGAGTGGATCTCTGGAAAAGATCAGAAACTCATCCAATTACATGTCCCTCAGGACATCATTCACCAGACATTTGCAGACTGCAGGGGCATTGGTAAGGCCGAATGGCATAACAACCCATCACGGATCTGGTCACTTAGCAGGAGTCATGGCATGGGGGTCATGACAATATCAGATTTTTCAGGTATTTCTAAGGTTCCTGAGTTTGAAGAGAAATAGGTGCCAGACGGCAGGAGTCGATTAATTTTGTCTCTAATAATTTGAATTTTCAAATCAGCTCATGAAGTGGGCTATTGGAATATATGCCTCACTGGCTACAGTGCTGAAAAGAATCCTGGGTTGTCCTTATTTTCCTCTATTAATGATGAGTAATAGGCTGCTTTGGCATTATGGCGGCCCTTCCTATATGTTTTAAGACTATCTTGCCAGACTAAACAAGATTCTTCTAGATTGGTGGAAATCCGTTTCCTTTTTCAGTTTTCAAGATGTTTACCTGCATTCATGCTAACACCAAGGGTTTAAATTTTTGGTAGGGTAGGTTGTATGGCCTGCTCTCATTCTACTACAAGTTTTGAAAGATTATGTCCTCCCCCCTCATATGTTTGGTTTGGTCCACTGCCTACCTTTTTGCATCTAAAGTCTTAGTGACTTTAATTTTAAAAAGCTACTAGTAACAAATCTAGTGAGTATATCAGGGTGAAAGTGACAAATATACAAAATCTATTATATTGTAGTCTAATGTATTCCCCTGCATACTGCTCAGAGTATTCTCAGTCCGTGTCTCTCCTTCTCCTCTCGCACTGTACACAGGCAGGCAGGATTGAGAGTGAATTTCTGTGGTTACGTGGATGCGTTCTGAGCTGCACAATAACACAGATAAAAACTTTCATTTACATAACCATAACAAACTGGAATAATTTACTCACTTACACTTTACCACAAAAAATAACAACAGAATATGGAGAGAAATCTTTTGGGTATGTAGATGACAGACTGAACCATAGGAGGTATAACTCTTTGCTAGTTTCTCACTGTTCGTGTTCCGTTTTATATCAATCCTAATACTTTGAATTGTACGTGAATGCTTTATATTGATTATATGCATTTTTCTTTTTTTAAAAATAGATTAATGTAGAATACATTGAGGTGATTTTAATATATATGAATGAAATTTAAAGAAATTGTTATGTAAAGTATGTCAATCGTGGACCCCAGGAATATTAGCTGATTGCCAAGACCCCTGCTAATGGGGAGCCTTCAAATAAATAAAAATCAAACAACAGGAGAAACAGATCATTTGCTGATTTAATTTAGGTTTCATATTCATGTATGTGTTTATTAAGGTGGGATAAGGAGGACTGGCATATTCTTATCTTAACATGTTGTTGCTGTTGGTGGTGTATGTTTGTGTGGGTGTTGCAGACTCTCTGAGCGAGGCACTAAAGGCTATCAGTGTGAGTACAGAGCTGATTGAGGAGGAGCTCAAGCCTCATTTGGACACAGTGCTGGCTGCTCTGCTGGAAAAGAGTAAGTCATGTAATGCACACACACACACACATCCACACACACACAAACAGACCTACCTTCCACCTCCATTCATTTACTCTGGTTTGTCACCATATCCCAGAATTGGTTATCAAACAGTAAACTATTTCACACAGCTCAGCTCTAACTTTTTTTTGCTTTGCCAGCTGTCATCTGCAGCTCAGCCTAAATATTTCTTATATATTACTAGAAAAAAAAGACTGTGCTCCAAAAGGTAGCACAACTCACTGAATCACTAAATCCAAAAGAGTCTTCGGGGGAATATAAATGTGCTCTGCAAATGTCATAGCCATCAGCCTGCTACAGTAAGCCCTTTCTATATACACGGAATATGTAACATTGCTGGATTTATCTGCCAAAGCCTAGCTTAGTTAAAATGATGATTCTGTAACATAAATCGTTCGTAATGCGTCTAATCAGACAAAACAGGACCATTACATTCAACTGCAGTGCTCGCAGAGAATAATGATGTAAAGTGATGAATTCCCCCCTCCCTTGTCACCGTACTTCTGCAAGATGAACATGAAACACAGGCTACACTACTCTTACTCTTGATATTTGGGTACTGAAATACCCAGACAAGTGATTTGAGAATGTGGCCTCTAACTACATTAATGAACTTGATGGTGAGTCAAAGAGCTGTCTTATATGCCAATGCTCTATAACAGACTGTAGGTCAAATCATGTGCACTGAATTGGTTTTTGTCATGTCAGAATTATTTTGGGGCTATGTTTTGTTTATTAAGCTGGTCTGTGCAGGTGCATAGCTGTGCTCATAAAATCCTATTAGAAGTCAAAATAGCTGAGTACTACTTGTTATGTTCATTATGATCTTTCCATAACTTACAGTTTTAAATGTTACTTATATGCCTTTCTAATATGTTATTAGTTATATAACGGTATGCGGAGTAGGCCTATATTTGATAGCGCAATTCAAATTATTAATTTATTGTGCCAAAAATCTGATGCTCGCCCTTCCCAAAAATCCTTCCACCGTGTCTGTACTGGTATAGCTTTCTAGAAGTGTCTGACCTCGTCAGATTGACTTTTCTAAGAAACTTGATTGCTTTTTTAGACATCAGACCAACATGTAAGATTTGCTATCACAGACAGTATATGTAACAAAGTGCATGTCATTAGCCTGGATTTTGTGTTCACATTCAATATTCTGCATAAGGATGGCACAATTAGCCTGTTAGACTGTCACATATATTGGGTGAAAGTGAAAGTCTGATGGTGGCAGTAGAGTAAAGGTCAGGAGGCCACCAAAACGTGTCATTTTTAAACGACAAGAAGTCATTTGAGTCTGAGTCACATTCTTTTTGACTTGAAGTCACATCACGGCTTTACTGTATAAACAAGCACTACTAGCCAAAACTAACTTCACATATTTCTAATAAATGTAGGGATGGGAAATCCTGCCATTGTTTTGATTCTGAATAAATGGATTTGTGTCCACAGAGAAAGATGCTGCTGTTGAGATTGCCAGCAGCGGGATTCTACCCACACTGGCTCAAGCCTTACAGAGTAAATGCAGCCTGAGCTGCCAGGTGGCTCTGGTAGTGGCAGAGATGGCCCGGGAAGGTAGGATAGTGCTATAGTTATAAGGAATTGTAACTCTTCAAATTTCCATTGTTCTGAGCACTTTCAAGACTTCTCATCCATGCTGCCAAAATGTTGACACATAGCTGGATGTTGTTTCATGAATCAGTTCACACATTATATGCCTTTCGTGAGTAATGAGAGTGAAAAAATAAATGAATCTCCTTTGCTCCTTGACTAACTTGTTGTACACTGGGAAAAAGCCACTTTTGAAAAGCCATACTCATGCTGAATTACGGCAAAATGTTGAATATATGAATTGTGGCTATGTGCCATCAATATTATTTTTTTCTCTCATTATAAATGTTCAATTCACACCCAAGGTACATCTTGTTTGTTCAGCCAGTGAGATTTGGGCATCCACCAAAGTAATTGGCCCATCTTCCTTTTAAAAATGGTGATGACAAAACAAGAATTACAACAGCAGAAGAGATACATTACTACCACCAACCAGTCCCAAACAGCTGTCACACACTGACAACTTCAAAACCAACCAAGCATCAGCAAAACCTTTTCCAGCTTTGTGTTGGTGGTGTAAGGGCTCCCACCCCCCCACTAAGGACAAAATTCCTAGGTTTGCTCAACACCACCAGCAACAGCATCAACCTTTATCAGGATCCTTTATGAGAAACAATCCCACAGTGTACATATAGTGTCACACATACAGCCAAAAGTAACAGCTTACTGTTAATCACCCACCAGGCCTCTGCCACGTCAAGTCTTTGTTACTTTGACCACTGTTCTGGAAGGGAGGGCCATAGCAGATACTGGCTCATCATACACCCCTCTGAATGAAATTGTTGTATACTGATAAGTGAATAAGTGAGAATCTGAATCCTTGGTTAGGAAATCCCTTCTACTTGGCATGTGGGGGAGGAAGATGGCAGGAGATGGCACTAAAATTACTGGGTCACACATACACTTTACCTGTGGTGGTCTTGTCATCAGAGGCCCTGGCTTGCCCCATTGTCTTAGGTCTGGATTTCATGTGTGTCATAGGCCTGCAGATGGATATTGGAAGTAACAGATGGATATTGGATGAACTGGGTTAACACCAACAATGACAATCTTGGTGATTGGGGCTAGAAGGGACATCTCTACTTCTTCTCTGCCATTGACCCCAGACAATCAATCAAGTCTACCCAGGCAAGTCTCAACGCAGAGCTCTTGTACAGGGCAATTGAGGGAGCTCAAATGGATGCAGCAGGGAAGAGCTGTCTCTTTCATCAACTACAGGAGAACTGTGATATATGCACTACTAAGTTGGGATGTATGGAGGTGCTTCCTCATAAAATCTTCATCACCCAGGATATGCCAATAAAGCAGAGAGGGGGAAGTATAATACAGTACCAACTTATCCAGTGTCCCAAGTGACATTGCTTGCAGTAGGACAACAGCATTTGCTATGCTGTAAGTTAAGGGGGAACCTTGCAGTGAAGATATGGAGAGCACAGCAAGAAGACCTGGAAATATTGAAAATATACCTTAGTGTATGATGGATGGTGGCCTCAATCACCTCTATCAAATTCACCATCTTAGAAGATAAAGTCTACCGAATCTTCCACAGCAGCATCTATTTTCCTATAATAATCTATCAGGGGTGGCGCGGTGGTGCAGTGGTTAGCACCGTTGCCTCACAGCAAGAAGGTTTTATTAACGTTTGATCATGAGGGTAGATTGATTCTACTTGCAAAATTAGGCTATTAGATCTGCAGATCGGACTGTCCGTCAAGGGGGAGTTCAAAAAAGGGTGTTTTGCAAAACCATGAAATATGCAAAACACCCTTTTTCGAACTCCCCCTTGACGGACAGTCCGATCTGCAGATCTAATAGCCTAATTTTTCTGTGTGGAGTTTGCTTGTTCTCCCCGTGTCTGCATGGGTTCTCTCCGGGTGCTTCCTCCCACCATCCAAAGACATGCAGGCTCGGCTAGTCTCCGAAATTGTCCTTAGGTGGGTTGTCCCCCCTGTGAATGGATAACTACATACCAGAATGTCTGGGAACTCCTTCTCCGGATGTTCAATGAAGAGTCAATATGAGGCCATCTTGATAGATACAAGACCTGTAAAAGGATGCAAGCTTTGTTATATTGGCCAGGACTGAGTTTGGAGATTAACAAAAACAAAAAATAAAGGCTCCGGGTATTTCCTCCTGCCGACCGCAGAGTGAACATGGGACCAGGAATAAACCATGGATGCTACTAAAACAGATACGATTGACTCTGCCTCTTCATCTATGGTACAATACACTGTACGTCACCATTTTTAATGCGTTGTGGATGCCCAAATCCCATTGGCAGAACAAAGGAGGTGTGACTGGGGTGTGAATTGAAAATTTATAATGACAATGCAGTAAAATAGAATGTATAGTCATATTAACATGTATCATATTACATCATATGATCATAATTATATTTATGGTTTGATTTCACTTTATATAATATACTATGGCTTTAATAAAGCACTGGTTCAAGCTGAATATTTACTGTAACACTTTATATACTGTTTGTGAAAATATGTCGCAGAATAGTGGGGAATTTTATTTTATACTTTTCATTAAGGTTAAATCTTATGTAATGTTGCAGCTGCAGTCAGGGAGCCATGCATTGAGGCAGGCCTGGTGAAGGTGCTTGTTCCCCATCTGAACAGCAATAACCAGGAGATGCTGCTGAACACTGGCAGGGCCATTGGACGCATCTGCTTCGACAACTGTAAGTAGGTCTGACAGTGCTGTCTTGGTCAGCAGGGTTTACTGATGATGACTGAACAGTATGCTTATGAGGCAAAGTCTGGGTTCTTTTGAAGGCTACAGAGAGTGACAGACACCAATTCAGTCTTCAAGTTGAAATAGGTACCATGTATATGGCCTCTAATTCTCAAATGTAAAATTATGTATTATTAAAATTGAATTAAATTTAATGAATTGTGTGCCATTAACATCAGCTGCCTGATCATTATAGTAAACCACTGAAACATGATGTTGAAAGGAGACAATTGCCTTGTTGTTGTTTTTGTTTTTGAGACAAAAATACACCAAATACAAATCAAAAAACAAAATAATAAAAGAATGTGTGTGTATATCTGTTACTTTATCCTTGATCTCTTCCACTCTCTCTCTCCCCCTCAGCATACCAACAGGACCAGTTAGTCCAGAATGGTGTAATCCCTCGGCTGGTGTCCATAATAAGGGAGTATCCAGAGAATGACCCCCTGGTCAACGTGTGCCTGCTGGCCCTCTGTAACCTGGCTGACATGGGTGATTATTTAGTAATTGCATTTATAATAATATTGAATTATGAATCAGCTGTGATTTGAATCACATCATCTCAGTATTTAGACCTGTCTTTCTACATCTGCAGGGCTGCTCTTTTAAAGAGGTGGTATTATGCTTATTTTCAGGTTCAGAATCTTAATTAGGGGTTGTACCAGAACAGGTTTACATGGTTTAATTTTCAAAAAACACCATATTTTTCTCATACTGCACATTGCTGCAGCTCCTCTTTTCACCCTGTGTGTTGTTCGCTCCGCTCTTGAGCTACAGAGTGATGCATCTTACTTGTACAAAATCTTTGTTGGGAGTTGCACATGCGCAGTTCCCAGGTAAGGACTACTAGCCAATCAGAAGCAGAGAAGGGCGGGTCGTAAGAAACAAGGTAATGTGATCCAAATCAAAGCCGCTTCAGACTGAGACCGTAACCTAGCAGATGGTATAAGTTACCCACAAGTCCACATCATCATTGTTCCACATCTTACCATCAGGACTAAACGCTGAACTGTTGCCGGTGTTCTGACGATCTTTGCTGCCTTGCCAAAAAATGCTACCATAGTGAGGAATCGATAGACTGACTCTGCTCGGCCCTGCTCCGTTTTCCATTGCAGACAGTACCCAGAGATAGTACGTAGCTTGTTGTCATAGCAACGCCACACACAACTGCCGCGATTTAATATTCAATGCGACACACACACCAGTGATCCACACAGCTTTGTCTTTTCTAAGTTAAAACGTTTCAACCTTCCTCAGAATGTAAAGACAGATAAGCGGTATGAAAAGCTTCCAGCTGTGTTTTCCTCTGCCGTTGTTGCTGCAGCGGTCTGTGTGACGGCGGGAGCAGAGGGCTCTGTGAGCGCGCGGCACATTTTTGTTCCGCCATCACTTCTTGTAAAACTGTCAATATTGGAAATCTACACAGCTGATTTCTCACCTCAAAACTTCTCAGAAGTGGATTTAGTGATGAGATTCCATATGAAAACTGTAAAACTTTCTGTTGCTGGCCTCTGTCTGGTGCAGCAATGATGATGCAGTGAATGGTGACGATTCTCTCTGACCAATCAGCAGTCTGTCATGTTTTCACTCACATTTTACTATCCCTCAGCTCGCTTGGAACCTCGATGGAGGTGATAATACCTGGATAAAAAAGTACCTGGAATCAGATACAAGTGCAAAATTTCTACAATGGAAACCCAAACAAAGGCGAGTCGAGCCAAAGGGCCTCCTCAGACTAGCTTGGTTTGAGGGCGTGCTGACCCCGCTAGCGCTTGGCAAGCTTTATGACGCGTTTTCATTATGACATCACAAGTAAAGGAAGTAAAGGGCTGGACTACAAACCAGCTGTTTTCAAGCGGTGCAGAGCAGAGTTTTCTGTGGGAGATGGGAACTCCCTTTGGGCTTTTTCACTTTGCAAACCTGTTACATGCACAAAAAAGAGATATAACTCAATAAAGGAGAGGGGAAAAGCCAAAAAGCAGAATACCACCTCTTTAATTCTTGGTCATCTTTGTGTTCTTAAGGTAAAAGGTAGCTGTATTTATTTTATTTTACATCACAGGGTTGTATAACTAGATTAAATTGTAAGATCCCTTTATGCTACTCACAAAACAAACATTATCTACAACATTATACAAAAAGGATACAGGTGCTAGGACACTTCTGTATCTATTGCCAGACAGCAGCAGGGTGAACAGGCTGTGGCTGGGTGGGTACTGTGTTTTAGTATCTTTTGGGCTTACCTCACCGATATCACAAATGCTCATTGGATGGGTGCCAATCATATGTTCTGAGTGGTGTTAATAACCTGCTGCAAGCCCTCTTGTCCTGAGCCGTCATGCTATGCCAGTTTGTGATGTTTCCAGTCAGAATGCTTTCTATTGCTCCTCTGTAAATGCCTTTCCTTAAGAAATACAACCAAGAAGAGAGCAGCAAATTTACCATTTCAAAAAAAGGCTGTGTAAGATTAGTTGTCAATGTCATTCATGTGATTATTTAAACTGGTAGTCAGGACAGTTAGTTACTTCCAACACTGTCTATAGTTACAGTATATATACCTCTGTGTTTGCAGACTCTGCGCGGGATGCCCTGGCAGAGCTGGATGTGGCAGATGTACTGACGTTTCAGCTGAAACGGGCGCCTGATGCCGAACGACGACATGTCATCCTGGAAATACTGGGCTCACTGGGCGAGAGTGGTAAGTATAGGGGTCATTTACACTGGGGACACTGGGGACATGTCCCCACCACATTTTCAAATGGCTGATTTTGTCCACATCACTTTTTGAAAGCATCTGTTAAAAACATTCTTAAAAATAGCTTGCACCAAGAAATGTTACCTAACAAATGAAAATGCTTTGAGAAAGGTTGATTTGAACAGTAAGAAAACTTGCCCTGCAATATAGTTTTCCTCATATAAAAACAGACATTTCCACTGTAAACTGGAGCAGAAAATGTCTCCAGAATACAGGAAATTACAAGTTTAATGCTCTAAATTAGTGTTTCTCAATGGGGGCAGTACCGCCTCCCAGGGGGCGTTCCGAGGACAATGGGGGGCGCTGGAACCAATATTTTGGAGGGGGGGGGGGGCACTGAGCTGCTTTTGTTTACAAAAGAGTTTACACTTAAGATTCACAACAATATGAGTTTAAACTTTAAACTACTTGCAAAAAACTGGTCTGCAACATTAAAACCTCCCAGTTTAGTCCACTGCGACTGGAAGAGACTGCATTTTTTCTCAGCTACTTGTGGTGCAGCTTCGTGCTGCTTTCACGGGAACGGGAAGTCAGAGTGTTAGTTCTAAAATTTTACCCACATGGCGTTTACTGTGTAAACACTGGAAAACTGACGCTCTCTTTCTTGGTGAAAAAGTGTTTATTTCTCTGAGGAATACACCATGAACATCTTGTTATCTCAGTGGTTCCACATTTACAAGAGGGATATTCCGCTGCACGACTCACCCTGAAAGAAACTACGCTGTGACACCAGCGAGTGACGTGGACCCACCTCGTGCTGAGTCGCAGACAGTTTGTGCAAAAGCGGACATATACTGTAATTTCAGTAGGCTATAAAAATGTAACGTTAAAAACTGAAGCCCTGTCTTGCTCTGTTGGGGACTCTAAGCGGCGCTTTAACAGAGGTGCTGAAGTTAACGTGTGTGGAATGAATTCGTGAGCTTTCTGTCTGATCACAGGCGTTGTCGGTTAGTTTCGTTTTCCCCGGCATGAGCACCTCCTCGTCTCATTCTGTCTGTTAGACGGCCGAGGGGATACGTCCAGCGAATCAGTAACATAATGCAGTATAGGGCATGTAGTAAAATATTATGAATTCTCTTCAAATAGGCTAAAGAAGTTAGTCTCCCATTGCGACTTTTTTATTTACATATCAGAGAACTCAGATATGTGGGAGAGATTCTGAATGTGCAGAAAGGTTTGAACATGAGCAGATATGTTACAGTGTTTCCCATACGTTCATTTATTTGTGGCGCCCGCCACAATATCAACGCTGACCGCTTTTTTTTACTAGGCCTATTTAAAACCTTATTTGAGCTGCAGGCAGCGCGTATTCGCGCAGCACTTCCTCTCTATCGTCTCTCTCATCCGTCTCTCGATCTCTCTCCCTCGTTAACACAGCTGCACAAATCTGTCCAACACAACGTTTTCAATGTCGGAGACCCAGTTATTAAAAGTTATTAGCAAGCATGTAAGGAGCCCAGCTAATAAGGAGAGCTAAGTTAATGTTAGAATACAGCTGGGTTTTCGAGGCTAGCATCCTGTACAGCTGCGCCACAGTTACACTGTCATTCTGTGGGAAACACTTAGGGAGTTATGATAAGTTCAGTCAATAACTGAATTAAAACTGATTAATTTATTACTGAGATGAAAAGTGGCCACAAATACATTTAAATAGGTTACTTCCCCACAAAAGAGGTGGTAAGACTTAATCATGTGTGTTGACTCAGCAGGGATGATATTAAATAAGTTAAATTATTATTATTATTAAATTGGAGGAGAATTTTTCAACAGAATGCAGGAAATTAAGTGTTTAATGCTCAAAATCTTCTGGGGAAGGACCCCCATACCCCCCCACTTATTAAGTGCCCCATCCAAGAAAACAATATCTGGCTTCACACACAGTTTCTGGGAGGAATGTGTGTTTTGAATAAATAATAAAATATTATCAGCATAAAGCAATATGTAATGTGTAGTGTTATAAACTGGAATAGGATTCTGATGTGTTGATTTGAGGATAGCCTGAGGGGAACAGGGGGAGCCTTGACTTGTGCCTTTAGTAAAAGAAAAGATTGAGAAATTTAGATTGATTGATTTTTACCTGGATTTGTCAGATATTTAATTTGATGGATTTGCTAATAACAGACATATTGAGATGAGAGTATATTGAATTCCCTAATGTATCACAATATACTAAACTAATATCACAATGTAAAATGACATATACCGCAATAGAAGATTTCATTTCATCCCTCTGGATAAAAGAACCTCCGTCCAGTCACTTTAAAACAAACCTTGCCTCAATCCATCCATTCTGAACAATTTTAGACCCATATCAAAACTATCTTGCCTTAATTTGAAATTTGACCCTCAATTGAATTTGAAAACCATGTCTACAAACTAGTTCAATCGTGTTTTTATTTCAACTCAGAAACACTACAAAAATCAGACCTTTACTATGGTACCATTACTATTTCCTATTCAGGCAAGTGGTAAAATAAAATACACACACACACACACACACAGCGCAAAGTCGACTGCAGTGGAGACAGTTAACAACAGCTACACTTATTACTCATTCGTTCTAAGTGCACAATTTTCAATATGCAAGAATGTTTGTTTCTTGTTCTGATTAATTTATTAAAAATAAGACATGACAACTAACTTTACTCTTTGTTGTTATTTGATAACATCTCTCTCTGCCATTAGATCAGCTGAGTCTGTTGACTGTTTAAAACAACATTAAAAAAGCTTTGTGTTTTTGTGTTGATAAATAAAATTTTACTTACTTATTGGCCATTGCTAAATAGAGGAATGCACAATTGCTCAAAGAACAAGATCTGATAATGCTCAGTGATCATAAGAACATATTTATCATAAAAAAAGCAATGCTTTAGCTTCATCAGCAAAGAATATGATTCTGTTTGGCAGAGGACTGCAGACAGCTTTCAAAGTTTGACCAACAATCACTGAATGTGATATAATTTCATGAAAGTATATAAATGCATTCCTTACATAACCTTGCCCTGACACTTAATGATGGTGTCTATAAACATTTTCAAATATAGCCAAGAAAAAAAGAGGAAATGTATTTTTTGTTAAGGTATAACTCAATTATATATTTTTTCCTTCTGTATACTCAAGGTACTCAAGGTAACACAGTGTGAACAGATGGCTGGCAAAGTTTAGAGAAGTGTTATAATTCTCATTTGTCTTCATCAGTTCACAGGCAGTATCTAGATCATTTTTAGTTATACCTGACACAAAAAACTAGGAGCATATTTATTACAACTTTTCTTTAATAAAGAATCCAAGGCAGTCAAAGGCTCACAGTGCGGTGAGCCAGTGCTCACAAGGCTGTTTATTTCTGATTAAAACATGCAAACTGGAGGACTAGAATGAGAATGCATAATTAAGCCATGGCTGGATTTACTGTACACTCAGCCTTATGTTGGGCGCTGTGGGTGCTGGGAGTGTACTGTGACCAAATGCTCAATATGATGAGACTAGTTTTTTTAAAAATCGACTCGTGCTGATTTTAAATAAACATCTTGGCCAGTGTGGCATTAGCATCCTTGATTATGTAAGTTCTATAGTTGTTTCAGTAAAGACTGAAAACTTGAGATAGAGAGATGGAGAACAAGACAAAGGATGAAAGTGGTACTGGTATAATGTCAGATTTTCCAACATGAAATGATGCTGAGTACCATCTAGTACATGAAAGTCAAAACCTTTGTTTTAGTCTATTCTTTTATTTCAATTATTGGAAGAAAATGTTAGTTAATAATAGTAAATAAAAAGTCAAGATTAACCCTTACTTTGTTGTGTTGTAACACCAGATACGCTGAAGCTGCAGTTTGCAGAATCAGGAGTACCAGAGGCTTTATCAGAGATGATTAGGAGTCTACAGGGAGGTTCTGACCCCCACGACCTCTGCAGCATCAAGATCGCCTCCAATCTCATAGTGTCCCTGCTTTTAGGAGGTGAGTGATGTAGGTACAAACTTTAAGGACAATTCTGAATGTGTTTGTGTACAGTAACAACTCTCTTAGTTTAGGTGTTCATTTCCTTATTTGCCTTTCTTTCTGTCTGTCTTTCACCTCACTCACCTGGTCAGACCTTCCTTTATATATAAGAAATTTCCCTGCTCTCCACACTGAATGTGCAGAATGTGATGTGACAGGTCTGATTTAGGTAATCAGACATTTTTGTGCCTGGAATTTACTGTGCACATTCAGCTCTGATTGGCCAATTCAAATCACAGTGATGTGGTGTTAACTGGCTGTCATGAGATGTCATCTAAAGAAAGAGACAGAGGAGGAGCAGGGGCTGGCCATGACATAACAAATTTGCCAAGCAGATGTTTACAGTATAATAACTCCTTTCAGCCTGATGCCTGATTTCCTGATAGATATATTATTATACAAGGATGGTAATAGGTGCTTCTTTGTTAGTATCTGGTTTTAAAGAGTGTGCATGTGTGCGTGTGTGTGTGCGCGTGTGTGTGTGTGTCAGATGAGTCTATGCAGAAGTGTTTTGGTGAGGGGTCAGGTCTCGTGTATCAGGATGTCCTGTCCTGGCTGCAGAGCTCCAACACCCAACTGCAGCTGTCTGGAGCCCTGGCCATCGCCAACTTCGCCAGGAACGGTGAGATATTCAGAAGACACAGACTGGAAAGAGATCCCTGTAACATCACTTTATAGGACTATAAAGGGACATACCATGCCATCTGTGCCATCTGTGTGGAGCTACGAAAGATAAGCAAGCAACACCACAGGTTAAATGGGTTAAATGACTTAAAGGACTGATTTGTAGACACAGTTAGAGACTAGCTGGTGAACATAGTGGAGCATTTCAGGGGCCAAAGAGCCAGATATTTAAGTGGAGACCAAAACCAGAGACAGAGAAAGTAAATATTAGACATCAGGTGCACACAGTCACTGAATGAATGGCAATGTTGTTCTGTGTCTGCTGGATGTGAAAAAAAGCAACTGACAAGTTCACCATATCACTTTATAAGGTGTGTCAGTGTGTTTAGAGCTTGTTTTTGCTGCCCCCAAGCAGCCAAACAGTTATAGCAGATTCAAGATTAAATATCTCTAAATGAAACGATCCTCAAAGGACTTGATATTAAGTAGAGAGTCCCTAACTTCTTGTAGAAAAATATTGAATACCGAGGGAGATGTTGACATCAGTACAGCATTCTTGGAGCAACGGCTGGACTTCCTAGGCAATCCCATCAGTCCCCAAAACACCAGGGGCCTCAAGCTTTCTGTTCATCAATGGTTGTGTTAATCACATTGAAAATTTGTTTTGGAATATGTCCCAGTAAAACATGTCTGACATGTCTGGTTCTACTATTTGTTTAATGTGTCAAATTAAATTGAACACGGTAAATCTGGGGTCCTCTTTGCTGGATAATATCGCTGGGCTTGAAGCCAGAACTTCATCTTAAGACCAGTCAACATTCTGTCTTCCACTTGACGCGACTTCAACACCTCCTTCAAAATACAATTCAACAAATTGAATGCGGCTAATATTGAAGAAATATAATATTACTTGTAATAGGATCATTATCTTTCTGTGAGTTAATGGATTACATTGATACACTTTGAATGGGCAGATTTAATGTAATACAGGTTTTGAAGGTGTCTTTGGTCTGCTGTGTTTCTGTCAGACAGTAACTGTGTGAAGATGCTGGACCTCGGTGTGGTTCCTCACATCCTGACCTTGCTGGAGCAGCATGTCGATGAAGGAGACGTGTCTGTTCAACATGCTGGACTGAGTGCACTCAGAAACCTGGCCATTCCTGGTACTGATCGATTGTCCTTATAAACCATACAGAGCAGTACATGCACACACACACACACACACACACACACTTACATTGAGAGTAAGTGCATAATTGTGACATTTGTGTCTTCCAGCCACCAACAAAGTGCAGCTGCTGGAGGATGGGGTGACTGAGAGGATAAAGACCCTGCTGCGCTCTGACATGCCACCAGTTCAGTTCAAACTGCTGGGTACACTACGTATGATGGTGGATGGACAAGGTGAGCAGAACTGTTAAGTTTAAGGACTCAAAATATACTTTATATTCATGCATGAAACTAATTGCATTCAGTACTTAATAGTCCCAGATGCGATTTCCCCTTTGTCAAATGTACACTATAATCAGGCAATTTGGAGACAGGAAAGTAAAAGTGCGGATTTCTATGATTGCCATTCTTCCCAGAGGAGGAAACCTTAGACATTCCATCGGTGCGTCTCAATACTCTTGACATTTCTTTGCTTGAACTGGAAGTTGTTCTGGTCCACCATCTTGCACGTAAGAGTTACATTATTAGCTCTTAACTGTACTCTTGCGCAAGGATACATGCCTGCATGGAAGCCTTTTACTGATCAACACGCCCCTTATTGGATATCCGTTGTGGACTGGACGCTGCAGCTGATCAGACTGATCTGATGCATCACAACATCCCTGGAGTTTCATTCTGGAGTGAAGACAGATAACAGATTAAACTCAAGTGTATCATTCCCAAGTTTTATATTTGGTTTTCTGATTGATTGCCTAGGTAAAGATCTGTGCTCACTGTAGGTCTGAACAACAGAAAGACCACAAACAACTTCCTTCATTTATTAGAAACTTTTAGTATGGATACCATTAAAGCCAGAAACACTTTACATACAACATTTCATCATTTCCATATAATGTGAGAATTCCTGATATTTACTGGAGTTACATTATTTTACTAAGTTTTCCCCTGAAACATTTAGCCTGATAAATCATTTCCAATGTTCAAAAGACACCATGATCATGTTCTGGGTTATTTAATAATGAATCCACAATCATAATATCAGTAAATACAGATGCAGGTAATGAATAAATTATGTAAAGGCATTCTGTCAGTAGAAATGATCCAGTGCCTCTGAGCAGTACAAATACATACTGCAAGTGTTTGGTAAACAGGTAACAGCTACAAAGAGAAACATGCTGCTCTGCAGTTCTGAGACTTTATTAGTATCAGCACAACATACACTCCATCAAAAGCTACAGCTGTTAAAGCAGACTGACAGCTGATCCAGCTGGGATGAGCTGCTGCAGTCATCACAAACTGCTGTCGCTTCAGAGGAAAAGACGTCTTATTTCTCTTAATGACATTTCGTTAATTCTTCTCTCCTTGCATCCCTGGTGGGAGGGACCAAGAAGCAAAAAGACACAAGTGAGGGAAAAGTGGATGCATCCCTAGAAACTTGGGATACAATTCATGACTTCTTGCCTTAGCTCCACCCTCAGGCCAAAATGTCAGCTTGATCACAATGCTGAGAATACAAAAGCAGAAACACAGAAGACTGAGTCAGGTAATTTGAGCAAAGAAGGCTTTATTAATAATTGATAATTAATACTTGAAAAGTGAGTGTTGGGCAGAGTCTATGGTTCCAGGGAGTTCCAAGTTTGAGCAGTGAGCCAGAGGAGAGAGGGCAGCCAGGCAGGAAAGCTGATAGTGTTATCAGGCAGGTGAAGTCCAGAGATCCAGAGAGTGAAGTCCGATCCAGTTTGAGAGCCCAGAGATCCAGGGATAAGGGTTCAGGGTCCAAAACAAACATGAGTGGAGCAGAGGCAGGTACAGGCAGGAATACTGCAAGGCACCGGGGGGAGGGGGGGGGCTGCACAAAGCTGCAGCAAGACTGACTAGCTAGCTGAGTATACAATCTGGCAGTGTGTTAAGGCAGGAACCGGGAATTTGAAGCAGAGCACAGTGATAATGATGACTGGCAGCTGGTGGCCGACTCCTGCACACCTGACTCTACTCTGTAATCAGAGCACAAACAGAGAGAGGGAGAGGGATAGAGACCCAATCATTCACTGTCCTCAGTTAGAAGTACTACCTCAACATTTTTCATTAATTTATCCATTCCATGGATAGTAAAACTTTGGTCAGTAAAATACCACAAAATAGTTTTAAAAAATGCCCGTCACAAGTTTCCAGAGCCTAAGGTGAACACCATCCACAGGAAAAATCTGACATTTTCTATGTCAGTGGTCTGTTTATTTCCGCCCTGTATAACTCTGTGGCATCTTGTGGTCATATTTCCCAGTTGCCTTTGGTTTTACACCTTTCTCTGTTAAAAGGGCTGTGTGTAGTTTTCAGTGGCCTCTAGCGGTGGGGTTTGAGATTGCAACCACTACCTTCCCAAGCATGTGCTCATGCTTGTGCTCGAATTAATGAGTGAGCTAAAACACACCGAAACACCCAACAGCCTTACACAAAATTCATCAAACTCAAGTAAACTCCCACTGCAACATTACAAGTGCTCCTTGCTTGATAATTTTACATTGACTTCATTTAGCTGAAATTATATATATTGTGTATCGTTCACCAGAGAGGCTCAGCAATGTGAGCACAGCTAGTGGTTAGTGAGCTAGACTGAATATTATAAATGAGATTGTTGCAACACTTTAGTATAATAATATAGTGTTCCTGTAGTGAATGGGTCGTCCACTGTGTTGTTGTCCTGAACCGTTATGTTGCCTTTTTGTATATTATGTGGGTCACGTAAGTAACAGCAGCTGAGACTGGTGAAGAAGCTGTGTAACTGAGTATAAGTAAATGACAATAAATCTAAATTACGAAGCCAACAACATCAGATCCATGCTAATGTAGCTGGCTGCCCCTGCCATTTGTCACTATTGTTTTGTTTATTTTGTACTGGATAACATTAGCAACTGGTTGGCGTTAACCAGCAAGCTAACGTTTTCTAACTTGAGCCAAAAATAACAATGTATTTCAAATGCTTTACAGTAATGTTAGTTTACCTGTCCAATAGCATGAAAACCAATTCTGGATTTATTTTTATATCCGAAACAATGCGGCGGTCTCTCCACGACTCAATGCCTTTCCGATGTTGACCCGTGCTTTTGCCTCAACGCCGATCAGATTCTCATTTGGTATGCCAGGCTTCAGCACCTAAAAAGTTTTTGTTGGTTTTTATTCTTTGTGTTGTGATGGGAGCCAGTCGTTTTTTGGTGTTAATGGACCCCACCAAAAAAATCTATGCTTCATTGTTATGTGAGGTTACAGCCTATTCACAAATAGACAATATAAACATGATTAATTTCATTTAAAAACTACATTTCACCCCTTTAACATTTTTAAATGTATTTTTCCTTTTCTCTGTTATGCTGTGTGTGTCAGAGGAGGCAGCCTTGGTGCTGGGTAGAGATGCTGTGCTGCTGGCTCGGGTCATGGAGTGGTGTGAAGCCAAAGACCACGCAGGAGTCCGAGGAGAAGCCAGCCGCCTTCTGGCTGCCTTCATCAGACACAGCCGCAGTCCTGTGAGTCAGTTTATTCTGATGCAAAATTAGCATATGTTGGAACTAAAACATCATTTTTTTTTCTTCTCGGGAATCATACCCAGTGTGTTGGAGTGTTTATGCACACACATACGCTGCACATCTGTAATGCTGTTGCTGATTTCCTTTCTCTGATAGGAAGTTGTCCATGCTGTAGCCAAAGCAGATGGGGTTCGACACCTTATCTCCATGGCAACAAGTGAGCATGTGATCATGCAGAACGAGGCCCTGGTTGCCCTGGCGATAGCATCTGCCACTGACATTGGTAAAGCAATTTTTGAGACTATGTTAAGTCAAAAGTTCTGGGCCCGAATTTATCAAGCATGTCAGAATCACTCAACATGCCTGACTGTAACTAAATGTGACAGCTCTGCAGCTCTTCTAAACCCAGAAGGAGGAGAATATCATCACTCCTAAGCCTAGAAGTAGGACCAAAATGGCATGTTTGGCCAATTAGGACAGATTTTACTACTCTGAGATGCTTGATAAATACGGGCCCCAGTGTCACTCTATAGGCCCCTAATGCCAGAGGAAATTTGTCAGCTTTAACTGTTGATGTGATAACAAGCCTCGAATGGGCCGGATCTAAATTCTCTTGCAATATTTCTGCATTCCCATGAAATATACTTTGTACTGACAACTGATTTTTTTTCCAACCACAATGAAGATGATGTTTAAAGGTACAGGAAACTCAAAATGATGAAATGTGTTGGTGGTCTTGCTATCAGCTCTTACAAATCATCAATAACTGTTCATTGCTTCTATGTTGGAACACTGCTCTTCTCTGGATGTGACATACAGAGCTTGATTTGTCATTCATGGAGTTGTTGAGATATTTTGGTATACACAGAGTATAATGCATAAGCCTCTCTGGACTCTCAGGAGTAGCCTATCGATTGGGGGAATCAATTGGTTTCACGTATCTACAATGCAATTCATAAGAACCAACTGATGTCGATATGCATTTTGCCAAAAAGAAGAAGTCAGGTGCGGTTGTATCTCAGTTGTTTGATTCCACTAATGTAGACCTGTAGAGGAAGAATGTACAGTATCAAGAAAACACAAAACATTGCGAGGGAATGCAAAAGCCTTAAGTGGAGCCAATGTCCTACACCAAACATTACACTTGGACAAACCACTTGTTAATGCTGACTAGTTTGGTTTATTTCATGACACAGTACAAATCAGTTAAGGTATATGATATGACATCTTCAAATTTTGAATGAAATTATTTAAATTTAGAAATGTTTTTACATGTGTATTTACCGTGTGTGTGTGTGTGTGTGTGTGTGTGTGTTTGACACTACAGAGTCTATGAAGAATCCATTTAAGGATGCGGACCTGTTGCCCATGCTGAAGAAGATGTTGGAGGATCCTGCAGGGGCCATCGAAGTCAAGTTCAGTGCTTTGGGTCTCATCTGCAGCCTGGCTAACTCCAGTATGTGTTTGATTTTACAACACACATTCAAAGAAATCCTGCTCCACCACAAATGTCAAGATGTTTTAGACTGTGAGAAAAACTACCAAAAAATATAGTCTATGGTTGTCACGCAGCAGGTGGAGGACATTAATTATCAAGTGGAGCCCTAACTATACTTTCTATCTTGCTAAAAGCTTGGACTGGAAGTCCCTGTTTCTTTGACTATAAGCATTTATTTTAGAAACAATGCTTGCTTCCAGAGAGGATTCATCTGTCTGTTGGTCTGTACTCTGAGAGATGGTCTCATTAGGCAAAATAAATTAAATGAAACAAATGTGTTTAGGTGCTATGATAGCTAGAATATCATTTGGAGTGGGGTTGAGCAAGTTTCCAGATAGAAGAAACAGCTGTAATCATCTATCCAAAGTCCAGGACTGAAGGGCAGTTTATATTCGTCTTCCCTTAGAACTGACTCTAAAATGGAGTGGTCCAATCATAGGCTGCAGCAAAACAGATGTACAGTCACTGGTATCCACAGATTTCTGAATTGGTGTTTGACAACGTGCACCTCGATTCACAGGAGGCTGGGTGAAGCTGAGAAGGGACAAGCAAGCAGCAGCCACCATACTTCTCTTTCAACTTTAATATCTAAATGATGAAGCTTTCATTCATAAAATGGTCACGAAAACACATTTAGACGTATTGAAACTAACTATTGAGACCACAATATTATCATGGAACTCACAGTTCTCATATACAACACCCACATTCACATTTACACACACACACACAGATATTCGAAGAATACTCTGCACATTTTACCTCCACTATTAATTGCATTCCATCTTACACTTCTCTCTCTTCTTCTTTCCATCCTTGTCTGCTCTAGGTGTGATGAAGGAGGAGTTGAACTCTGTGAATATGAAGGAAAGCCTCAGTAAACTGACAGATCATAAGCAGTAAACTTGCCACACAGGCCAGCTCCATTCTTGCCATTCTCAGTGACACCAGCTAAACCAGCACACTTCACCGACAAAGGATCTCATCTGCTGTATGGGTTTATCCAGCTTATTCAATCACATCATTTAGTCCACTGCACAGATACTGCTAAATACTGAATTGGCCTCTAAAATGTCACCTGTTCTGTGGCAATAATTACTAATTGAAGACGACCAAGACTGTATTTTTCTGTTCACAGAAGGAATAAACCATATAATGACATATTTCCTCAAGAGAAGTTGGGTTAAAGGTGTAACATTTGGCTAAGTGTTGGCTCACTAGTATAGGGTCAAAAATATTAGGGCAAATTGTTTATACAGATAGCATGCCAGCCACTGTCAACATTTAGTAGAGGCTCAGCTGCAAGTATATCGTGTGAATTTCAAGAGTCCCAAACATTTCAGAAAAATTGTTTGAAAGTGCACCCAGATTATGAACAATACAAACTGACAGCAAAAAGCATTTTCTTTTTCTGCATCGAAAAGGTAGATTTATTTGTCATCTTATAACACAGGGCTGGACAGTGAAATTCTGGAGTCCCCCTGGTTCAAGGGCAGAGGTGGAGTTGAGATGTCTCACTGCTTGACAGAAAAAGCTGCTCTGCAGTCTGGTGGTGCGGCAAAGTGAAACTTCTACATCTCTTCCCAGAAGGCAGCAGGGTGAACAGGCTGTGGCTGGGTGGGTACTGTCCTTTAGTATCCTTTGGGCGCTTTAGGCACCTCACCTCACCGATATCACTGATGCTAGGTAGATGAGTACCAATGATGTTCTGGGGTTTTTAATCACCCGTTGCAGAGCCCTCCTGTTTTGGGCCGTGCACATCCCATTGCCAATTTGTAATGTTTCCAGTCAGGATGGGAATTTTGCCTTAACATTTACTTACAAAATATAGTCATTTCTGAGCTTTCTTTGTGTGTGAGGGCTGAGTGGAGGGCAGTGGCGATGGTATGCTCTGTGGATCTGTTGGTTCTGAAAGCAAACTGCCGAAGAACCAGTTTCTCAAAGCACTTCATCGGAATGGGGTTGAGAGCCACAGGGCGTTCAGACTAGACACTGCAGACTTTTAGGTACAGGAACGATGGTGGCTGTCTTGAAGCAGCTGGGAACCCTCTACTGAGACAGTGAGATGTTGGAAATTAAAGTAATAACATCAACTAGCTGACTGCAACGGGTTTTTACTACATATCCAGGGATGCTATCAAGCCCAGCAGCTTTACTCATATTCACTCTCAGCAGGATTCTTCTCACATCTGCTGTGGATACTGGCAGTGGCTATTCTTTCAGGCTTTCTGGTTGGGAAGGGATTTTATCATCTTAGTGATCACCACATCATCAACACATTTGCTGATGTATGATGTCACTAATGATATATATTCCTCAAATTGATGTGGTTCTCCTGGATGGTAACGTCTCTGAACATGTGCACTCAGAAGAGTCCTGTTTAGTTGCTGTAGCCTCATGTGTCCACACTTTGACTGTTTTTTGCTGATGGTTTGACCATTTTAATCACCTGAGGTCTGTTTTATGAAAATCAAACAGCTACATTAAAATAATGAAAATGAATTTGCTTGCATCTGGGGAAATTTAAAACAGCAACAAAACACTGGTGAAATCTCTGGGCAGATGGTCATTATCTTAACATTGCAAACTCAACATCTGGAAACATTGTCCATCAACTTTGATGGCTAGAGGTGTCATGACTATAAAT
Organism: Micropterus salmoides; assembly: GCF_014851395.1. Classification (NCBI taxonomy): domain Eukaryota; kingdom Metazoa; phylum Chordata; class Actinopteri; order Centrarchiformes; family Centrarchidae; genus Micropterus; species Micropterus salmoides. The sequence goes on from NW_024040390.1 coordinate 39,739, forward strand.
CCAAGGATTAACATTTCTCTTGCAGAGTAACATACAAGTGGCAATTTTGGGATTGTGCTGTAATATTGTTTGACCTAAGGTATTCTATTTCATTTTAATGACTCCAGTGGAAAAATAAAATCACAGGCTAAGTTTTATGGGCTGATATTTGTGTCAGAAGAATCTGAATTTGAATTATTTAAATCTGAATTTGAATTGCTCAACTTGAATAATCACATTAAAAAATGAATTTGAATAGAATAGTTTGAATTTGTATTGTTTAACTTGAATAATCGCATTAAAAAACTGAATCGTAATAGATAATTTATTAGTTTGAAACTGAATTCTAATAAACTTGAAACTGAATGTAATATATGAAACTGAATTCAGTTGCAACTGAAACTGTATTTAAGCCTCACTAAAAATTCAACTTTTTAAGTACTTTCACTTTCAGTTCTCTTAATTCAAATTCACTTCTCTCATTTAAATTTCAATCCACAAGATTCAGTTTCAAGGTCACAGACAGTTCAAGGTTCTTCAGGAAGAGCAATCGAGAGCAGATCAAGCATGCATTCTTTCCAACAGCCAGCAGGGGGCGACTCCACTGCAAAAAAAAAAGTCCAGTTCCATCGAGTAGTATGTAGCTGCAGTACCAGAGGCTGCAGTTTCAGGAACGGAACTACAATATTAGGACCCTTATTTACTTTGATACTGCCAGCTAGCTGCTGGCTGTATCAAAGTAAACAAGGGTCCTAAAATTGTAGTTCCGGTCCTAGGATTGGGGTTCTGAAACTGCAGCCTCCGGTACTGCAGCTGCATAATACTCGATGGAACTGGACTTGTTTTTGCAGATTGCTCTTCCTGAAGGCCCTTGAACTGTCTGTGACCTTGAAACTGAATCTTGTGGATTGAAATTGAAATGAGAGAAGTGAATTTGAATTAAAGAACTGAAAGTTTCAGTTGCATCTGAATTCAGTTTCATAATATTACATTCAGTTTCAAGTTTATTGGAATTTAATTTCAAACTAATAAATTCATTTCAAATTATTCTATTCAGATTCAGTTTTTCAAGGCAATTATTCAAGTTAAACAATACAAATTCAAACTATTCTATTAATTATTATTATTATTATTATTTTAATGCGATTATTCAAGTTGAGCAATTCAAATTCAGATTTAAATAATTCAAATTCAGATTCTACTGACACAAATATCAGCCCATAAACCTGGTTGTTGTTCTGTACATGCAGTATTATTGAGGGGAGTGGGAGAGTCTGTAGGAATTAACTTATTGGCAGAAGCTATTTGCAAATTCTGTGTAAGTTTCTACTTATTTACAAATGTTATAATCTATCATGATTGTTCTGATCACCAGATGAAATTACTTTTGAAAACAGGCTACGTCAAGGTCTTATCTTAGAACCATTGTGTGTGATCAGAGTTTCAACAGACCTGAAACCTTGAACCACAAAGAAAACATACATTGCTTTTCAGCCTGATTTTAAGCTACTCTTTAACATCTTTAATCAGAGCACAAGCAGTGTTGACCATTTAGCATATTGCTTTCCCATGTGGCTCTAGCATAACAGCAATAGAAACGGCGAAGACTCCTCTGTAAAGGAAGCTTCATGATTTATATTATACAGCAAACAGAACAGAACAGAGAAAAGCAGTTCTCTTATTCCTCACTGACTGACTGGAATCCTACTGAAGCCCCATTCACAACATGTTGAACTGCAACATTAAACATTTGTATATACAATACTTCTAATACAATAAGCACAACAGTGCTCTAAGAAATTCTATATGAATTTATAGTTGGTCCACTACAATAAAATAATTTAATCATAGGTATAGGGTGAACATGTGTGTTCTGTATAATGTGAACAATTTGGCAATGGACATGAGGTAACAGTTCACTCTAATGTTTCATGTACCGTCTGTATTTACATACAGTATACTCTATATACATAAGTATATCACAAATCTGTATATTTTTCAGAGAGGGCATATTTGACATTTTTTGAGTTTTGATCTACAGAATAAAGTTATGCAATATCATCCCCCAATTGTTGTCTAATTAATTTATTTTCTTTTTCATTCTCAGCAAAATTTGACATATTATTAGTTAAGGGTGATTTGTTTCTCTCAACAGATCAGGATTGAAAATGATGCCTTTAAATAAAGTAAGATGAGACACATTATTGAGATGCATATAGAGTAGTGCATAAAGTCACTACCTAACCAACTTGTACAAAGGGGTTATTTAAACTTCTCCTACTGCAGTACATATTGGGCTTGTAATTTAAATTCATAAGGTGAAGCAAAAACATGCACATATGCCAAACATGCAAAAATCGATCCTCCCTACCCTTTCCCAACTGTGATCTCAGGACACTTCCCACTGCTCTCAAATATGCCACTGTCAAACAACTCAATTAAGAAAAAACAGTGGACAGAACAGACATCAAAAACTTCCTAATCAATTTAACCTTATTTTCACTTGTCTTTTCTATACACTTGCCCACAACTGCAAGAACCCTGTCAGTCTGGATTCAAGGGTGGTATTTAACTGAGATGGCCAGGGTTTGTCCCACAGTTCAGAAATGACACCTGGATCAGCACAACAAACCCGCCTTGAGCAGCTGTGATGGAATGCAACATAAGAGGAGCAGGGCGACAAACAACTGGCTGTCATCTCGAGTCATCTTAGAGTTATCTTCACTTCACTGTCTTCACTGTGGTCGCTCTGCTCTGCTGATTGCTGACTTAGCCCATTGCCCGGTACTGCTCCTAACACAGGGAGCACAGGTTTTTTCTTTTTAGTATTCCAGTATATTCAGGCAGTGGATAACTGAATCTAGAATCAAAAAGGTTAATCTTTGTACATTCTCTGCATTAATGTCATTGCAGTCATTTACATCTCACAATAGGCAGGATATAGTTAATGAGATATAGGAACTGTATACTGTGGATTTAAAAATATGAATGTTTTGATATTTTATATGGATACCCGCTCACATAGGAAGTAAGGGTAATAAAACTGATGCTTTTGCAAAAGAGGCTCTGAAACATGAGCAGGACATGGACATTTCACTCCATGAAGCAAAAGAAGCATCCTTAAAAGGTGGCAGCACAGATGGGATACTGCAGGAAACACAGTACAATAGGCCTACAGCGAGAAGTGGGCACAGTGAGGGCAGCTGGAAGGAGCACCAAAGAGGAGAACATCTTAACAAGGCTGAGGGCAGGACATACCAGACTTAATGAAACACTGCACGTAATAATCAACATACCTCAGGATTATGTGGCCAGTACACAGGAATCAGTGCAGCATGTCATTTTACTCCTAAAATATTCTCCAGAGTGAGAAACGTTTACGACGGAAATCAGGAAGCTTGGAGTGGAAGAGAAATTTGCCATCAGGTTAGGGAGACGATTCTATAATTTGAAAGAAGAAACTGGGCTGATCAAAATAATTTAGTGCTCAGTGAAATATGTTTGTATGTTTTTGTTCATAGATAGGCTAATTCTGGTCCACACTACACCTGTAATGCTTGCCACCCTCTACAAGATGAAAAAAGAAGAAGATACAGTAGGTGGCGGTATGCGCCTTTTACGTTGGTTTTCGAGCCGCCATAAGAGAAAGAAGAAAAAGAAGGAAGTCGGA
>NW_024040391.1:0-7870 GCF_014851395.1 Micropterus salmoides
CTTGCAGGCCAACCTCTAGGGAAGACTGTGATTGACCTGAGCTTTGAACACACTTGAGTGACCTGTGAAGCTTGTCAGGACCCTGAACATAGAGCCCACCTCTTGACTACACTCATTATTCATCAAGGTGCTGAAAATGAATTGGAGCATATCACCACACTTGTGCATATACAATGAGCTAAATGATCAAATGGAATGTGATGGGTGGATGTGAAGGAATCATGTGAGGAAATAAAACCCACTGAATTGAGTATGGGCTGCTTCACAGGGAGTAATACTAATCGTGAATCCCATTTAGAATACAATTGACAAAATTTATATTTTAAGGTGATTATTTTTAAGCTCTGCTAGTCTATCTGATGAATGGCGGGCAGAGGGGAATTGGGGGGTTCACATAACAAGACAAGGCACTGACCCCATTCCCAACCATTGCCCAAGCTGAATGGCGAACCACATATCAGACCCACAAGCATATATAAAGAAAGGTTTTTTACACCAGCCTTGGTTTTGACATTAGAATTCTTTGGGATTCTGATTAGTATGCAAATGTTTAATACCAAAGCATTGGCGCTGCATGGAGATTAATAACAGCTTGGCAGTGTATTGGCTGGTGAATTAGTATTCCTCCACGTCTGGGCTCTGTCTAGCTCCTGACTGCTAGAGAGATGATCGGTCCGGCTCTGCAGACAGGGGCATCCCTGAAAATGTGACACCGCCATCTCCACATTAACTGTTAATGCCTAACAATGGCTCAGTCTGATGTCTGCATTGTATATTAATGCCAATGGCGCACTCAGCAGCATATGCAGATGTCAAAAAAATTATGGTACTCTGTAAGTGCATTAGTGGCATGATGTTACATAACAGCCCCACTGCATTAGGTTTGGCCTAGTCATGAGATCCCCTTTGGAATTTGTCTTCTGTAAAGTTTAATTTTGGAGGTAACGCTATACAGAGTACTATACTCCAACTCCAACAATGACCTCTTTCCATTTGTCTGTGTTGAAAGCAGTCCTTTATGACATTTCCTTTCTGTGCAACACAATAAAAGTTTAAGAAAGAAAAAGCCTATTACTTTGCAATCGGGGAGAAACAGTAGGGGAGCCTTACACGGTCCTTTCATAGGCTTTTCAGTCTTTTAAAATTTTAGTCCATATTAATTGTCCATTTACCAATAACCTTGTTTTATAATTCTTTTGAGAGCATCTCTTTTATTACTGCAGTGCTTGGAAGACTCATCTTTTCATGTTGTCTGAAGGTTTTGGGTTCTTCTGCAGAGGCAAATCTCAGTATTAGTAGCCTGTGTAATTAATAGTGCATAAAACATGGTCAATATGGTAAGCTGGCCTGCAGGAAGAGAGGGGGACCAGTACCCAGAAAAGTTTGTTGGTTTGGTTTTGTTAGTGATATGCAAAAAAATACAAATCACCATGTCTAAAAACTGGACAATAAACCAACAAAACAAAACATCTCTTTATGAAACATTACAGATTCCATCAGCTGTTAGTTGATTAGTGTCAACATTTTCTTGTTATAATTATAACTTCTTTTTTAACAAAAGGGTAACACAAAGTACAAGCTGTAAATTACAGTGAAATTATTTTGTATGTATGAGGTATAAATAAATGCGTGATGGGTACCTAATGTACATACAAGTAAAGAGAAGAAGAGGTTAAAGACCAAAGGGGTAACAACTTTGTGTTTAAAAGGACTAGTATTTATTTTAATTACTGGCTACTTATTTAATAATGCCAGGGTACAGTAATATTATTGATTATGTATTTATTAAGACAGGGACAATGGTGAAAATCGGATAACAGTGTAGATATTAAAATTTCATTATATTAAAATTTCTTTTTAAATATAGTTTTAATATATTTGTTTACATAATTGAATTGTTACTGGGAAACATAACAAATAAGGGTGTAACAATAGCTCACAAAATAATTTTATTAATTTACACCCCACTGTTTCTAAGCAAAACATTTCTTGTTATTATTTATTGAGAGCCAGGTTCAGGTGAGATGAAGAAGTTTTGGAGACTGATGAAGACTTAACATAGAATGGTTTATTGAGCCCAGTCAAAGAGATACAGTGTCAGCATACAACATGTGAACACATTGAGTGCCAACACCAAATCTAAGGTTAACATCGTTTGGTAATTTTATGTTTCTGTCATCCCCCTAGTACCTGTAGGTTTTACCTCTTCATCTTTAACCGGCCTTAACCTAGAACAGCAAATCTATCTGATGTTTATTCTTCAATGCTACGTCATATTGGAATCTATTACTACCCATGAGTTGTACTCTTTTAATTCTTGTAAACATTCTTCTAAGACGCAACCTTGCCAGATTCACAGAGAACACAATATCTGCTAGCCTGATACCTGAGCTGCTGTCTCTACCTCATCAGTCTAACTGTCATCTCCCTAACAAGGACAGTTACGCAAGAGAAATAACTAAAGCTGGAAGGTCCGTGAACTCTTGTGGGGTCAGTAATGACTCCAAGCTCGATCTGCCTTACCCTTGTTACATCAATTAAGCCCTCTAAAACTATTCTTTAACAGTAATTATATAACTTTTTTGTATCATATCACAAAACATACAGTATAAAGATGTTGTCCTTTCTTCACCCCATTTTCACTGTAAGAACATAGGCTGAGCCCACTGGTACCATGTCTGCTCCCTGTAATTATTTAATATGTGCTGGGAAATTTAAAATGTACATACAGTATAATTAACTTCTAGGTTCCCCTAAACACAGATTGGACACCCCCACATACCCTGTACTACCTGTCCCTTGTACCTATGGTACACAGTAAGTATTTCATTGGTACTATGAATGTACAAAGTATTTAAACTGTAATTTATGGGCCATAATCTAAAGCTTTATCAAACTCATGTCATAAATATCATGTGTAGTGTGTTTAGTGAGCTCTACTACACATTGTAGACAATGAGGTGTAAAATTGAGACTTCAGACTGGTCTCCTCCTTTGTGATGCCATTCATTACTGGATTACAATATTAAACTGGTATACTAATAATGTAAAGTACAATATATACAATACTCCTCACTCAGGGCTGACAATGCGAAAGACTCTGTGGTTGTCTTTTAGGTGCTAATTTCCTCTGCTTTTTGTTTCCAGTTGTATCTGTCTGGTTTCTGAAACCGCTGTGCCTGTTCTTTAATTACCAAGTCAGTAAAATCTTCAGTCCTCGATTCTTCATTAAAAACCTAATTACACCCTTAACAAAAGGTTTTATGTTTCTAACATGAGTGCATAAAATATAAAATAAGTCCCAGACAATTCAAATGAGAATGCTGGTCATGCTAGTCACATTTCTATTATGTGGTTGAATACCTCTCTCTCTTTCTTTTACTTGTTTTAAAATGTACTAAATTAAAATATAAATGGATATATGTTCAATGTACCTTATAGATTGTGATCCACGCCATACACTTTATACTGCAAAGTAAGGACAATACATTTTCTTATGACACTGAATGTGGATGTAAAGTGCCATTGATCAGATTTGTCCGTGTCTCTCATAATATTATGTAATTGACACCAACTTTGCAACGAGAAATAAGAAATAAATTTCAGATAAAAGGTTTTTTTTCTGTTTTGTTCATTTTGCTTGGAAAAAAGTGTAGTGCAATATGTGTAGGTTTTTCATATACAAAACTCTCTGCTGACTGTCCCTCGACTATCTCAGCAGCAGCTTCTAACTGAACTTTGTCTCATGGGAGTGGAATCCTATTATATGACTTACCAACCGGATTCTCGAGGGAGGTTGTCTGGAGTATGTTTGTTGGACATGGCTACAATTCTTGCCATTATGATCACAGCTGAAAGGCTCAAAGTTCAGACAGAGAAGGACAGGGAGAGCATGGCACTGTGGGACTGTGAGCACAGGTTTGCGTATACTCTGACCAGTGGGAACACACTCTGGACAATCTTTAGAGAGTTGGCTTCTCAGCACCATAAGCCTGAATGTATTACTTCGATGCTAAAACACAGTTTGCTGCAAGAAACAGGTCTGAAGACTGCAGTGAGGTGGATGGGAAAATACAGATGCTATGCTGAGCTTTGCCTTGTAAAAACTGGAAGGTTTGCAGGACTGAAATAATACGTAACATCACCAAAACATTGCATTGCTAATATTTGATCTTGATTTAGGCAAACCTTGATTTAGGCCCTTCCGAAACAGACTTAAAGCAAATGTTCACAATCAGTTTTGAACAAGCAGACACGTTACCTGAGGATACAATGTCTGAAGGTCTAATTGAATGTGTACCCACTTCCTTCTAGCTGAGCTCACTCATCAAGCAATATTTTGTAAACAAGCTTTACTCCTCAATTCCATGGTTCCTCTTTTACTTTATACCCCCCTGTTTGGGACAGGTGCTGTGCAAATTGCCTCCCTTAAATGATTAATGAGATGGAAGCTTTATCCATGTTGAGACTAAGACTGAAGCCCATGTGATAGAAAATTTGGAGATTAGATTCAGAATGGAGATGATGAAAAAAACAAGATTGCAAAGGAGAAAATTACTTTTTTTTTTCTTCTTGAAACTAGCTTTGAGAATCATTAGATGTGCAAAAAGCAACCTCTGACTGATAAACCTCAGTTAATTGACCCAACTGGCTTCCAAATATGAACTAATACAACAGTGACTCTAGTGCAGCCTGCGCTCGATAAGGCACAGAGGCCTGTCATTGCATATATATAATATATAAAGCCAGAATTCAAAATTTTAAGATTATTAGAACTAATTAGAACATTATTTTGTTTTTATTACCTCCCTCTGTGTGTTGAGCATATGCGATCTAGAGTTTAGAAAGCCAGAAATTCAGTACTTCTTGATCACTGTTTTTAATCAAGTACTCCTTATGCAACACTGCGGTAAAATTCATTTGTGCCATAGCCTTGTCGAATTAACTTTTATATATGAAATATGAAAAGCTGTTGTTATTGGGCTTCAGTTTAAATGCATTGTCTTCCAGTAAACAAACACTTATGCTGTCGTGATTTTCAATACATGTAAGGGGTAATTTCATGATAACGTTTTTTTATTTGGTGTTGTTGTACTCACTCCCACCTCCATCTTTGATGTGTACTTAAATTACAAATTTAGAACATATTCAAAATATTTTTAGTGCGTGCCGGGACATAAAACCACAACTGTTCTTTTTGTTTATTTTGTTTATTAGTTTTTATGGTTTTCAAGTCAAGTCAAGTCAAGTCAGATTTATTTAAAGTGTAAAATCACCAGCTGCGTGGTCCCAGTACACACAGAAAACAGAGACACATTAAAAAATGCAGAATTGGATAAAAAAGCTGAGAACATATCACAAGATACACACATTAAAAACAATAAAATACACAATTATAAAACAACAGCCTTCTCACAAAATAAAGAAAAACCATCCCTAACTAAAAGCTTTACTACAAAGAAAAGTTTTTAGCCTACTCTTAAATATGGAAATGTTGGCTGCTTCCCGAACCCAAACAGGGCTCTGATTCCATAGCCTGATGGCTAAAGGCTCCCATTCTACATCTAGAGACCCTAGGCATTACAAGTAGCCCTGAATTTTGGGAGTGCAGCGTTCTAGTGGGGCAGTATGGTGTAAGAAGTTCTTTCAAATAAGATGGTGCCTGACCATTAAGGGCTTTGTATGTAAGAAGAAGTATTTTAAAATCAATTCTCGATTTTACCGGGAGCTAGTGCAAAGTTGCTAAAACAGCGTTGATATGATCAGGAGAGATCATATCAACCCTGGTTCTAGTCAGTGTGCGTGCGTGCAGCGCGCAGAGTTTTGTATTAGCTGGAGAGACTTAAGAGATTTTGAACGTGAAAATAAGCGGTCCTAGTAGTTTGCTTTATGTGTGAGTTAAAAGACATGTCTTGATCAAAATGCCATCCAAAGCAACTCTGTCTGTAGACAATGTGTCCCGGAGGTGTTTGTGTCCAAGTACTACAACCTCAGTTTTCCAGAGTTCAACATCAAGAAATTATAAGACATCCAGGTCTTCACATGCTTAATGCATGTTTGAAGCCTAGCTACCTGGTTGGTTTGATCTGGTCTGATAGAAAGGTATAACTGAGTATCATCAGAATACCAAAGGAAATTTATACTGTGATTCCTATGATATTACCTAGCGGAAGCATATATACTGTAAGGTAAATAAAATAGGTCCAAGGACTGAACCTTGCGGAACTCCATGGGTAATTTTGCTGTGCAGAGAGGACTCATCGTTTACATGTACAAACTGGGTGCAATCTGATCAGTACAACTTAAACCAGCTTAAAGCAGTTCCTTTCATGGCATTTAAGTGTTCAAGTCTCTGTAATAAGATACGGTGATCAATTGTATCAAATGCTGCACTTAGATCTAACAAGACCAATACAGAGACAAGTCCCTTATCTGATGCAGTTAAAAGATCATTAGAGATTTTACCAGTGCTGTCTCTTTACTATGATGCCTTCTGAAACCTGACTTTTTCGAATAAGTTGTTTCTATGCAAAAATTCACAGAGTTGATTTGCAGTTTTTTTTAAGGATCTTGGAAATGAAAGGAAGGTTAGATATTGGTCTGTAAATGTCTAAACCCCTGGATCGAGAGCAGGCTTTTTAAGAAGTGGTTTAATAACCGCTTCCTTAAAAAAATGAGGTACATAGCCTGTTGTCAAGGAAAGGTTGATATATTTAAGAAGTGCCAACTGAGGGCAAAACTTTTTGAGCAGTTTGGTTTGGATGGGATCTGTGAGGCAGGTTTTGGTTTGGACGAGGACACAACTGAAGTAAGCTGCTGAAAGTTGATGGTAGCAAAACAGTTCAAATATCCTTTGAGCTTTAAAGGTGCTTCTGAGGTGACTAAGCAGGTCGGCATCCATTGAAGGCAGGAGGTACTGAATTTTATCTCTAAAATTTGTCATTAAAAAGTTAAATAGATAATTATAAACATAAAAAATAGTAAAAAATAGTTAAATAAAAACATCACTACTGAGGTCCAGAGGGACACATTGTTTAGTAGAGCTGTAGCTTCCTGTCAATCTGGCAACAGTGGTGAAGAGGAACCTGGGATTGTTCTTATTTTCCTCTATTAATTCTGAGTAATAGGCTTCTCTGGCACTGCGGAGGGCCTTCCTATACATTTTCTGACTATCCTGCCACATTGAATGTGAATCTTCTATGTGTAAGACACTATTCCTCTCAAGTCTCCATGATGCTCTTTTTAACTAGCTTGTTTGACTGTTGCTACCATGGAGCTAGTCGTCTGTGTTTTATCATTTCTTTCTCAAAGGAGAAACAGTGTCAAGTGTCATTCAGAGCAGTCCTGTAGTGCTATCACAAGATGATTGATTGTGAGGATCGATTTGTGAGGGCTTGACGTTAGCATAGGAGTCTACAGGAGGTATTATGAAGCACAGAATTGAGTTACACACTGATGCGATTGATTCCTTAAACTTAACCACAGCACCATCAGATAGGGATCTACAATAGGAGAATTTGCTTGGTGGCTTGAAGTCCAACATTTGGAACTCGAAAGATAATAGATAGTGGTCAGATAGAATGGGATTTTGAGAAAACACCACCAATTTTAAATTTCGATACCATTTAATACTAGGTCCAAAGTATGGTTGAAAGTTGTGGGTTTATGAATGCTTTGACAGAAGCCAACCGAATCAAGCAGTGAAATAAAGTAGTGCTGAGACTTGTCCTTGTTTTCTTGATGTCCACATGAATATTAAAATCACCTACAATCATTACTTTATCTGTTTTAAGGACTAGGTCTGATAGAAATTCTGCAAATTCAGATAAAAACTGGGAGTAAGGACCGGGAGCACAATACACTACAACAA
>NW_024040392.1:0-17591 GCF_014851395.1 Micropterus salmoides
CAGAATTATATTTACTACACTTCATGATGACATGCTCGACATTTTCAGGAACATTGCAAACCTCACATTTATCAGATATATATTATGCCATTAAATAAAGCGTTGATTTTAACCCAGTATGTCCAAGCCTTAATCTTGAAAAAAACACTTCATCTCTTCTACATTTCCCTTTGAAACCCTTCACCTTAATTGATTTCTGTATGCTGTAATAGTGTCTCCCTTTAGTGTCTGTGTCCCACTTCTTCTGCCATACGTCACTCACTGCTTTTCTAATGAATGATTTGGCCTCTCCTTTTTTACAGGGAACTTGCATTATTTCATCATCTTTTAATTTCAACACTGTCTTTGCAATTTCATCTGCTTTCCTCATTCCCATCAACACCAACATGAGCAGGGACCCAAACAAATTGCACATCAACTCCAGCTCTTTGTATTCTCAGCATTATTGCACATATTTCAATCAATAGATCATCTCTTACTGTCTTTTTGGAATTCAAACTATACAGGGCTGCAGTGGAGTCTGAACAAATGACAACTCTCTCAGGCCTCACCTCTTCTATCCAAGTTTATGTATTTCGTCTAAATGGCTATGTACACTTGCAAACTTCTTACCTAGTAGCTCAGCTTTCTCCTTATTTGTAATTGCCAGGTGTTCCACATATATCAGCACTGGGATTTTTACTGATTTTCTTTTCCCACTCATCTTTTTGATCATTGTCCAAATGCCCACCCAATTTAACTTCTCTACCAATGGAGGAGCAGAATTGCCTCCATGCATTCTTCTTAGATGACTTAATTATTTTCCGTGCCATAGCCCTCTTTCTTTGATAGTCAACCAGGTTATCTTGGCTCAAATGCTTTTTTAAAATTCTGAATGCATGATTTCTTTCTTTTATAGCATTTTTACATTCATCGTTCCACCATGGAACTATTTTCTTTTTCTCATTCACTGTGCTCTTAGGGATGCAGGTTATTGCAGCACTAATAATCATGGAAGTCACTGCTACTGCGCAGCTATTTACATCACCATCCATCGATATTCTTTCACTATACTCAGTACAAAGTTCTCTGAATTTTTCCCAGTTAGCTTTATGAAAACACCATCTCTCTATTACATAACCTTCCTGAACATACATATCAAAGTTCATGTAGCACAATATTGGAAAGTGATCACTCCCTATGTTGGTATCATTCTTTACATTACATTCACATAAATTACTCATATTAACAGAGACTAAAGTAAGATCTATACAAGAAACTGAATTTATTGTAACATTAACCCTGTTACTTCTTCCATCATTAAGGCAAGAAAGTGATCTCTCCTCAATTAGTTCTTCAACTACTTCTCCATTAGTGTCTGTATGGTCACTTCCCCACAGAGTATTGTGAGCATTGAAGTCTCTATACCGTATTTCTCTACTATCAACACTTTCTGATATCTCATGGAATGTTTGCATTGATAATTTTTTGCACAGATTATAAAAACTGACTACTTTGATATTTCCTCTGGGACTACACATTTCTACTACTACACATTCATACTCATTTGGAACAGTTACCCTTCTATATGCTAAAGTCTCCTTAATAAATGTTACACATCCTCCACCTTGTTTTCCAATTCTGTCACATCTAACCGAGTTGTAGGCTGGTAGGACAAAATCCAAATGTGGTCTTAACCAAGTTTCTTGTATACACATAACATCAGGTCTAACTTCCAGATCAGTTACAACCTTCTTGAACTCTTGTCCATTTGCAATTAAATTTCTGGCATTCCAGTGGAGGATATGAAATACCATAATGAGGCTAACCACCTTGAGATACTCCATCATAATTAGTCGGGTTCAACATCTCATGAATCAGTTCAGCTGTAACTTCCGTGATCCCCAGTATCTCTATGGCTGCCTCTACAATTGTCTTTATTCTATCACTTTTTTTCTTCTGCTGTATTGCCACATTTACAGTCTTACAGATGAAAGCAACAAAGTTGGTTTTACCCACAATCAGCGTATCTTCATTAATATCCTTTATCCATGGATTTATTTCTGTTTGCCTCTGACTTGTTGTTGGAGACGAAACCTCAATTTCTCGTCTGTTCTCAGACTCTTGATCTCTATTTACTACTTGTGTAACACTGGATCTGAATAGTTCACTTTCCTTCACTTTTTTTGCTTCATCAGCATAAGATACCTGATTAGTTACTTTATATTTCAGTACCTCTCTAGCTTGCCTTTGAACAGGGCATCCTCCAAAAGCAGCGCTATGCTCACCGCCGCAATTACAGCATTTCACTTTTGTATTCTGGCCACATTTTCCATATTCATGTTCACCTGCACACCGAGCACATCTTTGTTTTCCTTTACATTGTCCAACAGTGTGTCCCATTCTTTGATACTTGAAACATCTAAGTGGTGCTGGGATAAACTCTCTTACATCATAGCTCAGATATCCCATTCTTACTCTCTTTGGCATAACCTTTTCAAACTCCAGGACTACTGACAGGCTATCAGTTTTCACCCCTTTTCTTTGTGTTTGCAGTCTTGTGGCTTTCACCACTTTCCCTCCTATCACTTTCTGAATTATCTCCTCCATTGTCATTGCCAAAGGAACATCATAAATAACACCTCTAAGCTTTGCTGCATTCCCGGGGATATGAGTACTGATCCTTTCCCCATTAAGTGTTTCTGCTCTGAGAAACCTCTCTCTTTGCAGTTGGTCTGTAGCAAAGACCAGCAGCCTCCTATTACTCAAATATTTGGCAAACTTGATCTTACCCATTTCTTTCTCAATTGCTTTTGTTAGTTTTAGTTTAGTGCCCCCTTAATTTTTTCTTTTAGTTCCACTCTTCCCAATGTTATATTTATATCTGTCTCTAACTTATTTAAGCTTGATTTTGCTAAAAAAGTCTGCTACTTCATTTCCTTCAACCCCAGCATGTCCAGGGACCCAGCAGAACAAAACATTGCTACCAATCCTTGTAACTCTAAATAGTACGGCTAGAATTTCACTTACGATATCAGGACAAGATTTTGCTTTACCGCTTTTCAAGGCCATCAAGGCAGCTGCAGAATCACAGCAGATTAAGGCTTCTCTTATTTTCACATCCTCAATCCACCACAGAGCCCAAAGAATTGCCAGTAGCTCTGTTGTAAAGACAGAACTTCCATCTGTAATTCTCTTGCTAATCCTCAGGTCCAGTTGAGCTATATACACCCCAAAACCTGCTCTCCCACTCTCTGGTTCCCTAGCACCATCTGTAAAAATGTTTGGATATGATCCCTTCCCACTATTCAGATATTGTTCCAATTTTAGAGAATAGGTAGATGAATTGTGTAAAGTGCCATGTCTCCTTGCATCATTCTCAATTCTCTTGTCCACTGATTTATGTATTCAAAAAATGATTTGTTTCTTACCTTTCCGCCGTCCTGATTTCTTCTTATTATTATTATTTCCGGCAGACTAGGTGCATCTATGGTGTATTGCTCCTCTGTTCGTTATTCACATTTAATGGTGATTGCCTATTTCGTCTTGTTTAGTCCCGTTTGATGTAGATACTTAATCAGTTTCTTCATTTTGTTCAAACTATCCAAATTAAGTAGAGTTGGTATGCTAAAAATAGTTTCTCCAATTGCTCCCAGGTCTCTAAACAATTTCCTCCTTTGACAGGAGTACTTTCTACAATGAACTAATACATGCTTTACTGATTCCTTCTCTCCACATTCCCATTTTCCTTCAGGATGTTTACCAATCAGAGCCAGCCCACTACTCAGCCCACAATTCCCAAACCTCAATCTGGATAGAACTACTGCTCTTCTCTTACATCTAAAAGCACATTTTCCTTTCTCTACAATTCTTTGTACTGAGTAATATTTCCTCCCTTTCCTTTCATTTTATATTTTCATATTTGTGCCACATTTCTTTCACTGATCTATTTATTATTTCTGTGTAATCTGGTGACCCATACTGTAAATTAATTTGAACTCTTTCCTCCTGCATCGCCTTCTTTGCCACCCCATCTGCCTCCTCATTACCCTCCACACCCATGTGGGCCGGAATCCACAGAAACCCCACCTCATACCCTGCTTTGTAAATTCTATACAACACCTGCATAATTTCCACAAGTAAATCAGGTCTTGACTTTATTTTAGTATCTTTAATTGTAATTAGAGTTGCTGTGAGTCACTAAATATGACTGAATGCCCCTGTTTGTTATCTTCAACCCACCTTAATGCCCATAGCACTGCCACCAGCTCTGCTGTGAAGACCGACATGTGGTCTGGAATCCTACACCCTTTTTTATAACCAATTTCTGGTATGCTAACACCAATAGCCACTTTACCGCTCTCAGGATCCTTTGACCCATCAGTATAGATTTGTAGATAGCCTCCCCATATTTGACACATCTGGGCTTTTATCTTCTTCACTACAGCCTCTGACATATTTCTTTTGCTTGTTTCCATAAAATATAAGTCAACAATGGGATCTGGGATCAACCATGATGGTATATCCGAAACAACATATTGGTGGACATACATTCAAATTGACAATACCAATTTCATCTGCCATAGATTTTTGTTTCTCTGTAAAGTTTATTTTGACCCTTCTCACTGTTCCCATAAACTCCCAATGCTGACTCAACAGGTTTTTTGTTGGTAGTTTTCCGTTCTGTCCTTTTAGTTTCATAAAATACCTCAAACCAACTTTACGTCTTCTTATTTCTAATGGCATCTCCCCTGTTACTATTAATAGTGCTGGTATTGGAGTTGTACAAAATGCCCCTGTACACACTCTAAGGGCTTTTACTTGGACTCTATCAAGTTGGCTAATTACTGAAGGGGCTGCTGATCCATATACCACACAGCCATAATCCATAGTTGATCTTATCATTGCTCTGTATATCATCATTGAAGATTCACTATCACCCCCCAATCAGACACAGCCACACACCTTAGGACATTAATTATTTCCCCACACTTTAACGAAAGCATCTCAATATGCTTCTTCCATGTCATCCTTTCATCTAACCACATTTCTAAAAATTTAAAAAAAAAAGTTCTTCACTCTTTCTTCCTATTGTATATTTGTAACACCTGTGTTGGCATTTTCTTCTTATGTCCAAATATCATGTATTTCATTTTTTCTGTAGATATTTTAAAGCCCCAGTCATTAGCCCATTCAGTGACTTTCTCCAATGCAGCTTGCATTTGGCCATAAATATAGATGTTTCTCCCTCGCTTCCAGATGGCCCCATCACCTGCAAACAATGAAAACCTAAATTCTTTCCCCACTCTACTAAACATACCATTGACTAGTATATTAAAAAGCACTGGACTTATTACACTACCTTGAGGGGTTCCATTCTCTACCTCATGCTCCTCTGATAATTCACTTCCCACTCTCACCTGAATTGTCCTGTTACATAGAAAATTCTTAATCCAGTTGAACATTCTTCCTCTGATTCCAGCATCATAAAATGCAATTAGTAACCCCTCCTTCCAAAGCATGTCATAGGCTTTTTCAATGTCCAGAAACACTGCTACAACTGCTTCTTTATTTGCAATGGCTTTTTTAATGTCACTATCTAAGTCTAAAACAGCATCCATTGTTGATCGACCTTGTCTAAATCAACTCTGATATTCCACAAAAAAAACGCTTTTCTCCATTTTATCCACAAGTCTATCTGTTATCATGCGCTCCATTATTTTGCATAAAACAGAGGTTAACGCAATCGGTCTGTAAGAACTAGGGTTATCTGGTTGTTTTCCAGGTTTCACAATTGGAATGATTACTGCATGTTTCCATTTTTTAGGAAGACCTCCACTCCTCCATACATTATTCATTAGGGCAAGAGCTTCTTCTTCTATCATTTCTCCAGAATTTTTAAATAATTGATATCCCAGTCCATCCCTCCCTGGTGAGGTATCTTTCCCCTGATTTATAGCTTTTTTTAAACTCTTCCATTGAGAAAAACACATTAATACCATCAGAATTGTCACAATTTATTTGTAATTTAGTCATATTATTTCTTGTTATTTGACATCTCCTTCTACTGTTTACTTCGCTTACATTGTTGGAACTATGAACGTTTTGAAATTGCTTGACCAACAAATTTGCTTTTTCTTTATTATTTACAGCTTCATCACAGTGGAGGACTGGGATTGCTGTCTGCCTAAAAACTCCTGTCATTCTCTGTACTAGATTCCAAATCTTTTTTAAAGGTGTATCCTAATTTACTACAGAAATTCCTTCAACTTTGTTTCTTTGCTTCCTTAACTACACGTCTTGCCTTAGGTCTAAGCCTCTTATGTTCAAAAGCATAGTTCTACAATAAGTGTTGCCTTAAGTTTTTATATGCCCTATTCCTAGCTCGGACTGCAGCATTACATTCTTGAGTCTACCATGGTACCATTGATCCTCATACTGGCACTTTTTTCTTTGGAATATTCTTAACTGCAGCTGACCACATTACTTTGCTTAGAGAACTATTCCACTCATCTATTCCTTTTTCACTATCTATTCTTGTTAATCCTATATTTACTTGATCCTCAAACTTTATCCAATTAGGTCTTTTATAATTAAGCCTCAGGGGCCAATTAACTGGCTCCTCGATTAGACACCTACCAGATTTACAAATTATTGGCACATGATCACTTCCCACTGTATAAAGATCCATTGTTTTCCACCTACTGATTGATGCTAAATCTGCTGACTCAATTGTAATATCTATGACAGATGACATTGATCGACTTGTACTAAACCAAGTAGGACAACCATCATTTAACACAACTAGATTATTCTTGTCCATAAAATCTTCTATAATTTGACCATTTCTGTCTCTCTTCTTACTTCCCCACAATTCATTATGAGCATTATAATCCCCCTGGTGAACAACCTGTAGTGTTTGAGAGCGATGTGCTCATGTGTGTTTCTCTGTCTGCAGAATCAGGACCTGATGTGGCCCATTCTGCGTCCAGACCTGCCAAACTGCTGCGTTTATATAATGTGTTAATAATTCTTTGTTCCTCTCTCTGTGCTGGAGTTCTTTAAGAACTTGGTGGCTTGATCCAGATTATTATTAAATTGGTTGAATTTTAATAAGAGTGTGTTTATTCATATAGTGTATCAAGCTTATTACTTCAATATATTTACTGCAAATCTGATATTAATATTTTACTCATGATAGGGACTTAGGCTACTGTATGAATGAGCACTTCAGAGATAATGCAGGCTCTAGCCTGCTAGAGCCAAAAGAATTTAGTATTGTGGTCTTTGGAAATTCATGGATTTCCTGTACCCGATTTGTGATCCAAATTAAAAACGCACCCCTTTTGGAACAGAAATCCACCTTATCATTTGAAAAAACCCTTATGACAGTTCTCTGCCAAGAAGCTAATAGTGACACTGTGTCAATTTGACAATTCCCTGGTTTGGGAGAAACACAGATATAAAATCATAACCACAACCCATTACAAAAATGTGGAAAAAAACAATCTTGAGTCAGGATGAAAACAGGAATGCTTAAATGTGCATTTGCTGAATCAATCACAGAAAATCAACATGGGCTGTTAGACCCCATGACATTAGCTTTACCACATAAGGTAATTTATTTATTCCCTTAGATCTTGAAAAACTTACCACCCACCTTGTCTCTACAGGCAGAATGGAGGAGTTGCATGGTATCAGAAGAACATTTCACAACTGGCATTTTCATTTCTTTTTTTCCCCCTAAAAAATAAATGTGTGTAAAATATCTGTGTCTACATGTAAATAGGTTTGATGGCTGTTTCAAAATGTGACAGGAATGAAAACTATATGTTCTAGGAGCATTATGGAGCACTTTAGATTTGATCAATGAGCCTTCTGCTCCTGAAATCAGACTAGGGTCTTTACAGTGGGTACGGAAAGTGTTCAGACCCCTTTAAATTTTTCACTCTTTGTTTCATTGCAGCCATTTTCCAAAAATCAAAAAAGTTCATTTTATTTCTCAGTAATGTACACTCAGCACCCCATCTTGACAGAAAAAAACAGAAATGTAGAAATTTTTGCAAATTTATTAAAAAAGAAAAACTGAAATATCACATGGTCATAAGTATTCAGACCCTTTGCCGTGACACTCATATTTAAGTCAGGTGCTGTCTATTTCTTCTGATCATCCTTGAGATGGTTCTACACCTTCATTTGAGTCCAGCTGTGTTTGATTATACTGATTGGACTTGATTAGGAAAGCCACACACCTGTCTATATAAGACCTTACAGCTCACAGTGCATGTCAGAGCAAATGAGAATCATGAGGTCAAAGGAACTGCCTGAAGAGCTCAGAGACAGAATTGTGGCAAGGCACAGATCCGGCCAAGGTTACAAAAAAATTTCTGCTGCACTTAAGGTTCCTAAGAGCACAGTGGCCTCCATAATCCTCAAATGGAAGACGTTTGGGACGACCAGAACCCTTCCTAGAGCTGGCCGTCCGGCCAAACTGAGCTATCGGGGGAGAAGAGCCTTGGTGAGAGAGGTAAAGAACGTTTACCATCCAACCTGACAGAACTGGAGAGGATCTGCAAGGAGGAATGGCAGAGGATACCCAAATCCAGATGTGAAAAACTTGTTGCATCTTTCCCAACACGACTCATGGCTGTATTAGATCAAAAGGGTGCTTCTACTAAATACTGAGCAAAGGGTCTGAATACTTATGACCATCTGATATTTCAGTTTTTCTTTTTTAATAAATTTGCAAAAATTTCTACATTTCTGTTTTTTTCTGTCAAGATGGGGTGCTGAGTGTACATTACTGAGAAATAAAATGAACTTTTTTGATTTTTGGAAAATGGCTGCAATGAAACAAAGAGTGAAAAATTTAAAGGGGTCTGAATACTTTCCGTACCCACTGTATGTAAATACTGGTTTATCCCTCTCATCAGTGGTGTACTTGTGAATATGCTGCTCCCTGCTCTGACCTTTCTCCACTACATTCTATGTCTTTTGCTGACTGGAAACCCTGGAGACTGGACAGTGAGGCTCCAGGTGATGTGTGTGTGACCAGAATTCCTCTGGACTTTGTTCTTCTTGTTGGCTGAACTCACGGGTGGGACACAGTCGTGATATGTGCCCATAACCTCCACATCTTTATTCTGTGTCGATTTGCGTTGTTGTGTCTGGGGTGTGTTCTCCAGCTTTTCTTCCCTCTGTTGCCGCGTTCTCCATTATCATTTGACTGTTCCAGTGGTGTGACCCATTTCTCACCATCAGTCTTTGTATTGGGTAGTTCTTCTCCAAACAGTTCTGAGTCCCAGTAGGCGTGTTCCTGCCCTCCGTCGGTCTGGGCTGGGATTTGGAGGTGTCACTGTCAGCAGTAGGTGTGCATTTCTTCCTTCACCGTTTCTCCTGAGACAGGAAGAGGCTGCTGATTGAAATAAAAACTTCTTGGGAAAGTTAATTTGAGTCTTTTCCCATTTTGTCCTTTCCCAGCAACTGGGGTGTGAAATGGGCAAACAGTCCTCAGGTCATGACACAATGCATGTTCTCTCCCCCGTCTGTCAGTTCTTTCCTGGAGTTTCTCAGTCAAAAGGGCAGTACTTGTGTCTCTAATGACAAAAGGATTAGTGGCTTGGAGACAACGTATGGAGGTGGCAACATCTGATCTGGCCTTTTGTGTGTCTCTTTCTTATCATTTAAAACTGCCTCTCTTATCTGTTGTTTTACCATTTACCCTGCCACTGATTTTGCTTATCTCAAATGTGCTTATTTTTCCCATTTCTCAAAAGCTTGCCAATCAATCTTTTTCTTACCTACTGTCTTTGCTTTCTCTGTCAACATAATTCTACGTCTCCCTAAACAATCTGTACTCAGTGTGCCTAGGATAAGAAAAATGCCTTCAGTTACATCATGCCAAAAAGGAACATCAACAACCACACTGTTCCCCCATTGAGTTTTTTCCCCGATTTGTTCCCCATGTTTTTCTACTGACTCAGACTCACTGAACAAATTTGCTTTTACTTGCAATGGGTTTTATCATTCACACAATCACTCTGATCTTCCCATATGGTCTGATCTTGTCAAACACACACTAACTCTGGATAAACTCTCTCAGCTGTATGGCACTTGCATGATGGTGCACTCGTTTTCGTTTACAATTGTGTGCTAGACACTGAAATGAGTTTATCACAGAGTTTTCTATATTTTCATCTCATGCACACCCAGATATTTTCCCTCCTTAGTGGAACATAATGTTCGAAACAAACACTTATCACATCATATAAACGCTTTAAAACTCTAAATGGGAAACATCTGGAATGTTTTTCTATGATGTTATTTATAGTATAACGAAACTACGGCAATTATGTTCATGCAAACACACGGCTATGGGCCAGAGTTTGACCCAGGCCGCTGCAGCAAGGATGGAATTCTTTTTTTTTTCTCTGTTATTTAAATTTATTTTTTCCCAAAATCACTCAGGATTTTGGAAAATAGGCCGTTCCTTAAATCACTCAAAATGCGACCTTTAAATGGTGTTACCTGCTAGTCTATATAAACTCCTAGGTAGGTTATCACTAGAGATGCTACCATAATGGGATTATGCACATATCACTCCTGGCCTGTTGTTTTTTCTCTGTTTCCCCCGAATAGACCCTTTATCACCACCCCCGATGATTAACTATATTTATAGTTCTATTAACCCCAACTGGGCGAACGTTTTCCGGAATAGGTGTCTGACTCGACAGAACACCTGGCTACCACGAAGGTTTTACGCCGAATTCTGATGAACATCTCCAACACATGCCCAATGTCAGGGAAAATAATTCCTTCCCAAAGAATACGGAGTCAAATAGATGTGTTGAATCATTTCTTTATGTTACGTGGCCATGGAGAGAACTCCATGGCCTGAACTCAGCATTTCTTCTTCTTAAATACAGAACAAGTACAGCAATAGTAAACTGCCAAGACAAGGGAAAACAAATGGCAGAGTTTTAGCACACACTCAAAAGCTTCTTCCTGGGCTGATAAGAATGCAATTGTATGTGGCATCAAAGTTGTGTTCCTACTTCTTGATTAGTCTATGTTAAAACTCCCACCTACATGTCAGCAGATGTTCATTGTAAGTCAGACAACCCTTTGATTAGAAATAAAAACCCTGTGACCAATGCTAATTTCTCACAAGTTAATTACAGTGAAATCCTAAAAATCAGCAACTTATAATGTATTTCTCACAGTGTGAAACAGTGAGAAACCTGTTACTGGACTTGGTTCAACAGTTCTCTTAACTAGACCAGTGTATGTCAATAGAGCCTTGTATACATCACCCTTTTTACTGTACAGTGTTCTCGGATCCCCTTACATGGGCTTGTAGTCAGTCAGCTGACTCTGAGTGTGAATCCACCTCCCCAGATCCCTCCATCTCCAATCAGCAGGCTTAGCCAACGCCACATGCGGGCAAAATTCTCCTTGGAACAACTGAGATTGAGCAGAAGAGAGAGACACAGAAACAGCAGCAGCCCGGCCTGAGTACAGTGTTGATTTACGAATATTCTCAGTTGTGGTACCACAGCAGACACACTAGATGGCACCAAAGCCCACTCATAAACAAAGTTCAATGCCTCTGGACTGTATTTCACCATTTGAAGTGGAAATTTCAGTCTGGTCACTTTCAACCCCTCGGGATGTGAGGTTAAAACAATACCAAAATGAATCATGAGATCACGTCCCATTAGGTTAATGGGACAATTCTCTGACAACAAAAATTAGTGTTTGGTTATGGCGTCATCCAGCGAACATGACAGTGGTGTAGTGTATGGTTCTGAAATAGGGATTCCTCCTGGCCCTACAGTTTTGCAAAACCGCCCACTTCTCCTTGGTGGAGCTGGTATGGCCCCGGAGTCGACTAAAAACACCACAGAGTGTCCTGCTATGTTTAAAACTAACTCGGGCAGCTTCCTGAATCCCTCATTTCCATCTATGTACATTTCAAAAGTCAAACGGTCAAGTTTATCAGTGTCTTTCTTAGTTTCAATGTATGTTATTGCCATCATTATTTTGTCATAGTCTGTTATAGTTTGAGACTCACCCATTGATGCGTGTGTGGCAGGCCGGTCCGTCCCCAGTGTCCACTCCGCCTCCACTCCCTCATTTCAGTCCGATTTCACATAACCCCTCTTTTTTTCTTTTTTGCATTCATCTTGCCAATGTCCAGTTTCCCCACAGTTCCAACAAAAAATCCGGGTCGCTGACACTTTGCTGGTCATTCTTGCAACCTCTCCCCCGGCCCCCTCTTTCCCGCAACGGGAGGACTCTTTCTTTTGTCTTGTGGTGTCGATGGAGTTAAACATAGACAACTGTGCGTCCACTAGCTTCTTCTGCTGCTCTTTCCCTCTGCTCTCTTCTCGCTCCCTAAGCTCTCCCTCCGCGTGGCCAGCGTAGTCTAATATCATTGACTGTTTTCCAAAAGACGCATCTTCATCTTACTGCTGCAGCGATTTCTGGCCTCAACCGGGTCATGAAATGCTGTATGAGCTGCAGCCCCCATCTGGCCCCCTGTCATTCCAATGTGAAGATCGAAGGCCACTGTCAGACGGGCTAGGTAAGCCTGACAGGTCTCCGTCGGCTCCTGCGCCACCGAGGTGATAATTGACAGATCCATCCGCATCGGAAAAGCGGCCTTGCAGGTGGCAATTAATCCAGTGATAGCGTCTCTGTAATCAACATTATCCGTACGGCTGTAAACCACCTCCACCAGCCGACACTGCTGGCGTGAAGTAGGGTGTGATCTTGTAATAGTCCATCTTGAGCATTTTGCTCATCATGCGCTTTAGCTCAGTCATTGTGGGCCGATACTCTCTGACAAACTGATCCATCTGTTTCTCCAAATTTTGCGTTACTGGCCCTCCTGCAGCCACTGTTGTTGCGGCTTTGGTTTCAGTCTCTTAAAACGTGCGCTCCTTGGAGCTGCTGGTTTGGATCTTGCGGTTGGTTCAAAGCAGGATTGTAGGGAGGAGGAAGCAGCGCGGAGTCCAGGTCGGGATCCAGCTGGAATGGATTTTTTGCAGTGTACACCTCAGGCAAAGAAGGATACAAGGTGTTAGATTGTGTTTGTGTGTTAGGAGGTATTTGTGATGTTGTTGGTGCTTGTGTGAATTGTGCCCAGAAATCCTTATTCATGCCCCCCTCCTTCTTATCCTGAGTGCTCTTAACCTGACCCTCTTTTTTCTGACTTTTTCTCTCCCTTGCCTCTGCTTCCTCCCTCCATTCAATGTAAGCTTTCCAGTCTGCTTTAAATGGATGTTTTTTCTTTTGATGTTTTTTGGACAAGGCTGCATGTTTCTCTGCTGCTATCCCTTCCTCTACCTCTAAACGTATCTTCAGCTGCTGCAATTGATGTAGACTAAAGCTCCCCATTGCTGGGAACCCAAATTCAACCCACTTATCAAATTGTCCCATTGAGTTTGCATGTCCTCCATTTCAGGAGTTACTTAGTGAAAATCCTATAGTGACGGTGTCTGCCCCCCGACCATCGAAATTATTTAAAAAGGTAAACAGAAGAGGAGCTGTGCATACAAACCTCATAAAAATTAAAACCACAAGAGCAATAGTGCAAACGAATAGGAGAGTTAAATGTGGACTCTTAAACATCAGATCTCTCTCTTCTAAAGCTGTACTAGTAAATGAACTAAAATCAGATTATGATATTGATTTATTTGTCTTACTGAAACCTGGCTGGGTGATGGAGAATATGTTAGCCTAAATGAATCCACCCCTCCCAGTCATATTAATACTCACATTCCTCGAGGCACAGGCCGAGGAGGTGGAGTTGCAGCTATCTTTGACTCTAACCTACTAATCAGCTCTAAACCTAAACTAAACTATAGCTCATTTGAAAGCCTTGTTCTTAGTCTTTCACACCCTAGTTGGAAATCACTGCAACCAATTCTCTTCGTTATAGTGTACCGAGCACCTGGCCCGTATTCTGAATTTTTATCTGAATTTGCAGAGTTTTTGTCAACTTTTGTCCTTAAAACGGACAAAGTTATTATTGTAGGGGATTTTAATATTCATGTGGACGTTGAGAATGACAGCTTCAGTACTGCGTTTATCTCTCTCTTAGATTCCATTGGCTTCTCTCAGAGTGTTCATGAACCGACTCACTGTTTTAACCACACCCTCGACCTTGTTTTGGTGTATGGTATTGAAATTGAACATTTAATAGTGTTCCCACAGAATCCCTCTTTGTCCGACCACTGTTTGATAACTTTTGAGTTTGTATTGCTGAACTACACGCCATTGGGCAAAAATTTCTATACAAGATGTCTGTCTGATAGTGCTGTAGCTAAATTTAAGGATGCGATTCCATCAGCTCTAAATTCATTATCAAGTCATAAAGTAACAGAGGACTCCTATGCTAGTTTCAGTCCCTCCCAAATCAATCATCTTGTTGATAGTGCTGCAGGCTCGCTGCGAATGACACTCGACTCTGTAGCCCCTCTAAAAAAGAAAATACTAAAACAAAGACAGTTAGCTCCATGGTATAATACTGAAACTCGCAAATTAAAGCAAAAATCGCGGAAACTTGAGAGGAATTGGCGTTCCACCAAAGTGGAAAATTCTCGTTTAATTTGGCAAGATAGTCTTAAAACTTATAGGAAGGCCCTCCGTAATGCCAGAGCAGCGTACTACTCGTCATTAATAGAGGAAAATAGGAACAACCTCAGGTTTCTTTTCAGCACTGTAGCCAGGCTGACAGAGAGTCACAGCTCTATTGAGCCAAGTATTCCCATAGCTCTCAGTAGTTACGACTTCATGAGCTTCTTTAATGATAAAATTCTAGCTATTGGAGACAAAATTCACCAAGACCTTCCCTCAACTGGCATCAGCTTATCTCTTAACTCAGGAACCTTAGAAACAGCTGTAGAACCAGATATATGTTTTGACTGCTTTGCTTCCCTCAATCTTTACCAACTAACTTCAATAATTTCTTCATCTAAACCATCAACCTGCCTCTTAGACCCCATCCCGACTAGGTTGCTTAAAGATGTTTTACCCTTAGTCAGCACTTCTATACTAGATATGATCAATATATCTCTATCAACAGGCTATGTACCACAGTACTTTAAAGTAGCTGTAATTAAACCTCTTCTGAAAAAGCCCAAACTTGATCCGGATGTTTTAGCCAACTATAGACCTATATCTAACCTTCCATTTCTCTCTAAGGTTCTGGAGAAAGCAGTTGCTAAACAGCTGTGTGACTTTCTACAGAGCAATAGATTATTTGAGGATTTTCATTCAGGATTTAGAGCTCATCATAGCACAGAGACAGCACTGGTGAAAATTACTAACGACCTCCTTATTGCATCAGACAAAGGACTTGTCTCTGTACTGGTTTATTAGATCTTAGTGCTGCATTTGATACCATTGACCATCAGATCCTATTGCAGAGACTGGAACATTTCATTGGCATTAAAGGAACCGCTCTAAGCTGGTTTAAGTCCTATTTATCAGATCGATTTCAGTTTGTACATGTTAAAGATGAGTCCTCCATGCACACCAAAGTTAGTCATGGAGTTCCACAAGGATCTGTCCTTGGACCAATCCTCTTCACTTTATATATGCTTCCCTTAGGCAATATTATCAGGAAATATTCCATAAACTTTCATTGTTATGCAGATGATACTCAGTTATATCTATCGATCAAGCCAGATGAAACTCATCAGTTAGCTAAACTTCAAATGTGCCTTCAGGATGTTAAAACCTGGATGACCTGTAATTTTCTAATGTTAAACTCAGATAAAACTGAAGTTGTTGTTCTGGGGCCCAGGCACCTCCATCACACATTATCTAAAGATATAGTTTCCCTTGATGGGATCGCCCTGGCCTCCAGCACCACTGTGAGGAATCTTGGAGTTATCTTTGATCAGGACATGTCGTTTAAGTCTCACATTAAGCAAATTTCAAGGACCGCCTTTTTTCACCTACGTAATATTGCGAAAATCAGGAACATCCTGTCTAAAAATGATGCAGAAAAACTAGTCCATGCATTTGTTACTTCTAGGCTGGATTACTGCAATTCTTTATTATCAGGCTGCTCGAAAAAGTCCGTTAAGACTCTTCAGCTGATCCAGAATGCTGCAGCACGTGTTCTGACAGGAACCAGGAAAAGAGATCACATTTCTCCTGTCTTAGCTTCTTTGCATTGGCTTCTAGTAAAATCTAGAGTAGAATTTAAAATCATTCTTCTTACCTTCAAAGCTCTTAATGGTCAGGCACCATCTTATCTTAAAGAACTCATAGTACCTTACTACCCCACCAGAGCACTGCGCTCCCAGAATGCAGGGTTACTTGTGGTTCCTAGAGTCTCCAAAAGTAGACTAGGAGCCAGAGCGTTCAGCTATCAAGCTCCTCTCCTGTGGAACCAGGTTCCAGTTTGGGTTCAGGAGGCAGACACCATCTCCACATTTAAGAGTAGGCTTAAGACTTTCCTCTTTGATAAAGCTTATAGGCTCAGGTTAGTCCTGAACCATCCCTTAGTTATGCCGCTATAGGCCTAGACTGCCGGGGGATTTCCTATGATGCACTGAGCTCCTCTCTCCTCTACTTTCTCTCCCTCTGTATGCAACCTCATCCCATTAATGCATGTTAACTCGACTTCTTTCATCTCTTCAGGACCTGTACACCTCCAGGACTTTGAGATGAGCGGGAAAAATTGCAGCCGATCTTCTGATTAGTGGGCAACCCGCCCTGTGCTACCTTATGGCTTAGGCTACCAAAACTACTAGTAGTAGAGAAATTCTGTCAACTTTAGGTTCTTTACTAAAAGTCAAAATCAACGTCTCTGTACAGTGTTTTTATTCATGTAAATGGAGGGGGGACTCTTCAATGATAACCACACAGCAAAGGAAGCAGTAGCCTATCTGAAGTCTGTCTTACAACTTTTTCTATCTTTAAGTTTATTTGCACATGATAGGCACTCTGTCAGCACAAGCATATGCATTTAACTTGACTTTCATTCAGCGAGCTTCTGCCCTTTAAAACAATAAGCTGTTAGTATCCTTCGATTAGCAATATTAAGCTTTAGTTATTAAAGCCTAATATTGCTGATACATTTGGAGCACTTAATGATGATCCTGACCCCCTGAAAAATTTGTTGAAATGCAATGACTTTCTTGCCCTACATCCCTAATGTGATGCTGATAAGTTAAAAACAAAATCTGTTATATTGAAGGCACTTATTTTATTGTATTAATGGTAGACTCCCAAAATGACATCACCACGTTCCAAAGAAGGGGAATAGATAAAAGACCTTGTTGTCTTTTCTCTCACTCTATTGAAACTAAAAGTCTTGTACTCTCTTGAATCCTCTCGTAATTACGCTTTCGTGAAATTCCGATCTTTTTTTCTTTTCATACTTTAAAACTTCCTTCAGACGACCTGAAAAGCTCTATGTTTTGAATCCCCATTTTCTTAGCGGGAGATTTGATTTTGACTTTTGTTTGGAGCAAATCCACCGGTTTGAACGCAACTCGAGATGCGGCTGGGGTGCCAACCCAGCCTGGCCAGACAACAACAACGAGCCTAACCGGCAGTGAGTCTTTGCTATGGGGAATTACGACAAAAGT